>NC_055974.1:7836032-8136032 GCF_018492685.1 Alosa sapidissima
GTCATAATTGATTGACCTTGCCCTAGGTGTCTCCATCCGATAAGAGGTACTGTCCTGGGGAAGATTTGCCATATCCTGCTAGGTCAGTTCAAGCAAACCACCCATAGAGAGTGGTTTGGCCAAGGATCTTCTTGAGTTTAAGGAGATAAGTAAATTACCCCAGAGCTGGACAGGCTAGATGATGGGACTGTTATAGAAGCCACACTCAGGAGCAATGGGGCAAAGACCTGCCAATTAAAGTACAAACAAACAAAGCTACAGCGACAGCGCCAGTCATTAGAAAGGAAGCTGTGCCTATGTGCCAATGGTCCATACACGTTCACACAGTTCGACAGAGCATTTCAGTCCAGGCAATCTGTGAGAACATTTTACCCAACCCAAAACTAATTGTAACAGAAATATCTTTTGAAAATCCAAGTGGTGGAACATTGTCAAAATTGGCATCATTTGTGCATAGTCAACGGCCAAAAATTGTACTGATGGCAGTTTTACTGAACTTATCGTACATGTGATATATGCTAATTAGGTCAGTTCATAAAAGGATGAAACTTTATACACTTATACAGTTTGGAGCTCTAAACATTTTCAGATATAACACCATTATCAAAAACACTAATGGTCGCTGAGGCAAGTTTTGAAAATACAGAGGTCCAAAAACCATCAATTGCACCAACAATTGCACTAATGGACATTAAGTAGAAAGGGTGAATGGAATGTGGGGTTGGCTATGGCCTCCGGATCTCTTTTTGTAAGGGGCCACCAAGTACCGCTAATAACTGTTATTTTACAATGTCCAAGTGCCAAGTTACAGAAACATGAAAAAGAAGAAATTTTGACCTCATGCTATGCTAATGTAGGAGTCAGCAACAGTGCTTTGGATAGCAGGCAGGGATCATTATCAGTATTATTATGAACTAAATGTTGTAATTGCTTTTGACTTCTAAAATTGAAAACTGAACAAAGTTTTCCTGAACCCATACAATGATTTTATGTACAGTGCACCTGAGTCCCAAAAGACAATGCCCATACAATATTTTTTTGAGCCCTGTCCCATTTGAAAGGTTTCTCTCGATTCTGATGATGAAATCCTCAAATTCTTTGCTATTTCATGATAAGAAACTTTATTCTTATATTGTTTCATCATTTGCCCACACGAGTTAGAGTGATGAATACCTCCAGATCTTTTCTTCTGAGAGACAGTCTGTCTGGGATGCTCTTTTTGTATCCCCATTCATGGTTCCAGTTCAACTAATTAGTTGTGAAATCTCCTTTTGTTGCCTTTATCATTACACAACTTTTCAAGCATTTTCTTGCCCTTTTCCCAACTTTATTTTCGACATGTTGCTGGCATCAAATTCAAAACTAATGAAGCCAGTGAGGTAAAAGAACATCAAAGTCACAGGATTACAGTGAAAATGTATTAAACTTCATAATTTCAGGAATTTCCTATTGAAACACATGAGATGAGCTTAAAGTTTTTGCACTTTGCCCATCTTTCAAATTAAGGCCCTGTGATGGAGTACCGTCACTACAGTTGAGTATGCGCTCTGACTGCCTTACCAACGAGCCTGGCTCTTTGGCGTTGTGGTCAAGCTGCAGGGTTAGTACCCTGGAGACCCAGGTTCAAGAAGACCGGGTGGGGTCACTGCTCTCTCCCTTCGCTACAAGCCACTAGTATTATTGGGCTTCAGTGCAGCCTTTGACACTGTTGATCACAATATTTTACTACAGACTAGACAAGTTGGTTGGATACACAGATATAGTTCTCAATTGGCTCAAATCATACCTTTCCATTGCCATCAGCAACTGTACCTCAACACTAATGACCTTGACCTGTGGTGTTCCCCAGAGGTCTATCTTGGGGCTACTATTATTCAACCTTTTTATTCTCCCACTAGAACAAATCAAGAACAATTTGATTTCTTATCATAGCAATGCTGATGACACCCACATTTACATTTAGCCATGTCGCCTAATGACTGTGGTCCCCGTAAACCTTTATGTCAGTGAATTGACAAAATACACCTGGATGTCTCCAAAGTTTCTTCAACTGAACAAAGAAAAAACTAAAGTAATTATATTTGGTAAAGAGACGGAAAGATTTGTTTTGTCACAAAAGCACAGGACACAGTTAAAAATCTTAGTATCTTCATTGACAGTGATCTAAATTTCAACAGCCACGTGATAGCAATAACTCAGCTTTTCACCACCTCAAAAACATTGGCAAATGTAAGGGTCTTATGTCAAAACATGATTTAGAAAAACTCATTCATGCATTTAGCCTATCTCCTGCAGGGTTGATTTCTGCCGTGCTTTTCCCCCAAGTCCTCCTAAAAACAGCTACAGGTGATAAAAAATACACTACTGTATATAAATAAACTTGCCTTGCCTTGCCTCGGGAGCCCAGTCAAGATATCCACACATTTGCTGTTATTTTGATTCTCTCTTTCAGTGTCAATCATGCAGATTCTGCATCCATCACCATCAGCCCCCATCAGTATGTTTCACTGCATGAGCTCTACTTCAGCAGACGTAGTGGCGATGGGCTGTGACTCACAGTCAGAATATTTCCTGTTAGTTTACGTCTATAGAGGTGGTTGTGATTGTCCTCAGTAGAGAGAGAGAGCGTTATATTTATGGACAGGACATGTCTACAATGCTCTAAACAGCTGTCTAAAAGACCTATTATAATGGGTTTTTGACACACAACCTTGAGAGGGTTGTGGAACAAGTAGATTGATGTAACCTTGAGAGGGTTGATGAAATCAAACAATTCTTTCTGAAGTGGTGCAATATATTATCAAAACTGCACCACAGTTTCTGTTGGGAATCTTAAAAAAACCTTGCCAACTACCATTCCCAGAAAAATGGACTATTACTTGGGCCAACCATCACTTGCTAATTTCTTCTGTTCACTTCTGTTTCTTGCTGCTGCTGTCCAAAAATTCTGGATACCACTGAGAGACCACCAGAGAGGAACAATTAACTGCATTCTACTTTAAGCCATGCTGGACAAAACACAAGTGATACTGTCAAAGTACAGATGACAGAAATAGTTGGTCTGAATAATCGTGTCACTTCACAAACACTTGTTCCACAGGGTATCAGTAATGAAAGCACTAGAGTCCTATTTCCACAAATCAAGCATATTTACTGCACTTTCATTAAATCAGAGAAGCTAATCGTTCTAGATCTTTAAAAGCTTATAATGTTCCATGGCGAGATAATTCTGAATCTTAGAACAGATCATGAATTCTTGGAGCAGTTTGAAGCACAGATTGAACAGTAATTCAAGGTAGGATTATTTCTAATAAGCCCTCTGGATTTCAGTTGCTGAAAATAGTGGCATGATACAAAAGATATGAGATATGCACAAAGCACTGCTATTTCAAAGTATCAAATCTGAAATGAATATGTGTGTGTGTGTATGTGTGTTTACATGTGTGGCCAACTATCTTTCATTAGTACACGGTCCTCATATATCCCTCACTAGTTTGTGAAGACTAACAGATTGGCCTCTCTAAACTTTTTCTCTTCACAAAAGTTCTGGTGATGGTGCGTCAAAACACAGCCAGCCGGCAGCAGCGCTCTCACACACACAACGGTTCTCATAAATGCTGACCGCGCATCGGCCGTTACCTGCACCTGCTCCTGCAGCTGGCTCTGTCTCCAGCGTTCCCGTCGCCGCTGGCGCCGCCTCAGGCTCTTGATGCGGTTCCGCTCCCTCTTGCTCAGGCGACGCTCCGCCACCGCCGCGGGAGGAACGGAGAAAGGAGACGAAGTGGCCAATGCCGGAAGAGCCGCGCGGGATCCCTGCAGTGGAGACGCTTGGCCCGCTGGCTCCTGCGGCTGGACCTGGAGATGCTGATGGTGTTGTTGTTCTTGATGGTGTGGCTGATGCTGTGTGGCGCTTTCTTCCTCCCCCTCTTCCTCTTCCTCCTCTTCTTCTTCCTCGCCCTCTTCCTCCTCTCGTTCACCCTCTTCCTCCTCCTCTTCCTCCTCCTCCTCTTCCTCCTCCTCTCTGAGCTCGGAGTTGCTGAGAGACACCACGCGGTTCCAGTGGGTGACGGCGGGACCCCGCCGACTCACGCCGAGTGAGGAGGAGGGGCCACCCAGGGAGAGAGCCCCAGCTGCCGGCTGCTCCATGGGGCCAGGGGCTCTGTGCCAGCGCTCGGCCCTGGAGCGGTGAGGGGCCGCGGGACACGGCGAAGATGACAAGGCCCGTCTGGAGACTGGAAGCGTGGAGGCCCGCAGGGCACCACCTGAAGAGGATGAACCAGCCCTGTCTGGGACAGCCCCCCTCTGATGCTGTTGTGGAGGCCTCTTCACAACCCGGACTCTCAGCTGCTCCGTAACCTCCAGAGAGGGTGTGCTTGGTGATGGTGCACCCGCCTGAGGGCTCCCCTGAGCGGGCCACTCCCTACTACCTCGCCCCTCCCTGCTATCCACACCTTTAGAGTCGGTGCCGGAGACCCTCCTGATCGAGGGCCTGGCCGTGGCCATGGCTGCGGTCGCTACCGGCCCTGCCGGTTGCCGTGCCACGTCGTCCCCAAACTCGGCCGCCTCAAACGGCGGGACCCTGTCGTCCAGGCTCAGACCCTCGGCTGCCTGCCCGAGTTCACCAGTCGTGTTGGCTGCCTGCTCACAGAGCGCCATTGTCACACATACAAGCGTATCTCTGCCCCAGGACCGGGAGCTGGAAGTCACCGGCAGGAGGGAAAACAAGCGGCAGTGGCAGCAGCAGCAGCCTCCACCACCACCAGGGCCTCCCCTATAGTATCCCACCGGACCGAAGCCCCCTTCGTTCCACACGCGTCCTGAAAGCGCGCACGGTATGGGCAGCTGTCCCTCTCTGGATGCCGCGGGCTGAACTGAAGCGACCGGAAAGCACACGCATACGCACACACAAGCACACACATACACATTCATTAAATTCACACACATACACACACACACACACACCCATACATACCCACACCCACACCACACACACACACACACACACACACACACACACACACACACACACACACACACATAGAGCACATACAGCCACTGAGGTGTGCAGTCACATCCTGGCCCCCTGTGCTATTTTTTTTACTCTGTTGACAAAGTCAAAGCCCCCATAGAGAGTTTCACAATAGCGGCCGTTCAGCTTCCCAATTGTCTGTGGGGCCTATAGAATCCCAACTGCCAACAATGCGTCCATTGTGGGAGGAAAAAAATCGGCGAAATAACCAGAGCAACCTTTCCCAACTAACAAGGTCAGCTCTTTCTGCTTTCTGGTTGATCAGCAGGGGTAGGAGAGCAACAGGACAATGCTGACCAGACAGAAGTGCCTTATAAATTAATACACCACACCACTGGGCATGAGGGGCACTAATTATGGTCCTCAAAACCTGATCCAAAATATGCATAGTCTAAAATTTATTTTAATTCCCAAGTTAATTTCATAACAGTAAAAAACAGTACAAAAATGGGACTTAAAACAATACTCTAAAACCATATGAAATCACCTGCCACAGGCGTTGGTTTTCTTTAACTAATACATATTGATAGAGCAGTGCTGTGAATTGACATCTCAATCATCTAGTCAAAATATTTGAAATTACTGTATAACACATTCAATTATCAACACATTTTAAACACCTATCGTTTGTCATAGTTTGGCCAAATAAATAATTTAATAAATTAATTAAAGCCTAAAGAAATGCTTTGTTAATGCTAATTCTAAGAGGAATTATGTATTACAGGCATATTAATTAGATATGAATCAGAATAGATCGTGAACTATAAGGCAAACAAGTTTAGGGGTTATGTTTCAACAACTACAATGCATGCATTATCCATACATCAAACGTGCACACCACAAAATAAGTCATATTCGATTGGACTCCTTGGTGCTGGTGGATTCATATGAGGTGTTCCCAATGTGAGCCAAACTATTTAGCCTACATGTAAATCAAATATCCACCAGGTGGCAGCATGTTTCCTTTTTAGACAATCCAGAAGCGCTGTCTGTGGTACTGAAATACACTGCCAGATTCAATGCGACTTTTGCGAGAAATAAAAGTTTTAAATTACAATATAAATTTAGAGATTTTTTAAAAAGACAAGCCACCACTTGTACGTTCTGTCACGTCCAAAACCTTTTCTGACTGCGGGGCAAAACTATCGTTTTCATCGATCTGTCTAAAAACATCAATAGTCATCCTAACATAGACCAAACGTTCAAACAATAGTTAACAAAGAGAATGCGCTTGACTTCATGCACTCTATACGCATAATCTAAATACAACTATAATCCACGGTCTGAAGAAATGCCCTGGAACAAGCAGGAATGTGAAATGACTTAAGTGCACAGCTAGACGTGCGCGGAGAAGCGCACAAATAGGCGCGCGGGCGCGCTCTGTGTGGCTCCCTCTCTCTGCCTCGCACACACACAAGCACACACCCCCTTTGGCTCGCAACATTGCTGGAGAGGGAATGGTCGTGGAACAAAACGCGCAGTCAGTTCAGGACTACGTCCCACCAGAGTTGGTATATAGTATTTCCTAGCATTACCAAGGTACAGTATAGTTGCGGGTTCAGTACTTCCAGATTGCTAAGTTTCTTTTGTCGGCATGCAGTCTTGGCGTCTCGCTGGATACCCGGACCCTGGCGAGGGATTCATTTCCCAACACCCTTAACGCCAACGAGATGGAAAGCGCAAATAACAGCACATACCCAGACGTCCTAGACTGGAACAATCAGACGACAGAATTGTCTGAAGTTGCATTAAGCTATCAAATTGTCACGTCGTCGCTTCTTGGTCTTCTAATTCTATCTTCAATATTTGGTAATTCGTGTGTAATCGCCGCAATTGCCTTAGAGAGGTCCCTTCAGAATGTGGCAAACTACCTGATCGGGTCTTTGGCCGTTACAGACCTAATGGTGTCTGTGTTGGTTCTACCCATGGCAGCTTTGTATCAGGTTTTGAACAAATGGACTCTTGGGCAATTAATGTGTGACATTTTCATATCTCTGGATGTGTTATGCTGCACCTCATCCATTTTGCATCTGTGCGCCATAGCCCTGGACAGGTACTGGGCTATCACGGATCCAATAGACTACGTGAATAAAAGAACTCCACGACGAGCTGTAATCCTGATCTGTCTAACGTGGGTGGTTGGGTTTTCAATTTCAATTCCACCTATGCTGGGATGGAGAACGGCCGAGGATCGGGCTAACCCTGACGCATGTACAATCAGCCAAGACCCGGGATACACCATCTATTCAACTTTTGGCGCGTTTTACATACCGCTCATCCTCATGTTGGTTCTTTATGGGAAGATATTTAAAGCAGCCAGATTCAGAATAAGGAAAGCATTCAAGAAATCTGATAGAGGAAAAGCATCATCAAAGCATTTTACCGTGTCACCTGTCATCTTTCACCGCCAAACTACTGAAGTGACCTACAATAACTGGAAGCAGAGCATGGAGACCCCGAGTGGCTTGTGCGTAAATGGCGCCATAACCAGTGGGGAGAGCAACTCGTCGCCGGAGATAGGTCAAAACAATTCCAAATGTCATCTGCCGCTTCCGAATACGCCACAATCGGCCCCGGATTCTGAAAGACGGAATGCAAAGAACATTGAAGCCAAAAAGAAAATGGGTTTGGCGAGGGAACGCAAAACTGTGAAAACTCTCGGGATAATTATGGGAACCTTCATCTTCTGTTGGTTGCCATTTTTCATTGTAGCTTTAGTTTTGCCATTCTGTAAATTGAGTTGCTTTATGCCAGATTGGCTAGGAGCAGTGATCAACTGGCTCGGCTACTCAAACTCTCTCTTAAATCCGATCATTTACGCATATTTCAACAGAGACTTTCAAAATGCATTCAAGAAAATTCTGAAATGCAAAAAATAGAGACCGATCATTTGTTAAAGGTCAAACTCATCTTTGGCATTGTCATGTCCACAATTAATGTATCTCTGAACTGAGCAGGTTTGATCAATGTCACGACTGTTGATTAGTATGGACTGCGGGAGATTGACCGAATGAGACGTATGGTTCTGTGTAGAGACAAGTCGAAACGCATTTCTTTCCACTTCACTATTCATGAATATACTTAAATGGATAGTGGTCTTTGTCGTAAGAATAACATCTACTATATGATAAAAATAAATAAATCTGACTCACTTCCAAATGTTATTTTTGCTGTGGGTTTTGACCTTTGATCCCAAATATTGGATGTAAAAAGACAATGAATAAATGTACAAATAAAAATGTTTAAAACATTTAGCCAGGTCAGTTTAATCAAGACACCAAATGCCTTTGATCAAACTTCAGATCTGTAAAAACTTCAGACTCTGAAAAGTTTATCAGATATGCACTAAAATTACATAATCATATTGTAGGTTGATCTCAAGATGTAGCATTAATCATTCATATGATGTCAGCCAAAAGAAAGACATAAATTCTGTCAGTGAATATAAGTGGACTTTCCCAATCCCAGAGTAATGGGATAACACGCAGACCATCATGTTTTTTCCTCATACCAAAAGACAAAAACATCTTTGAAAAGAAAATGGTTAAGAATTCCCTTCAGAACTTGAGGCCTTATAACAAAGCAAACATGTCTTATGCAGCTTCTATACTTCTGCCAGAATAAAATAACTGCAAAGAGCAATCTCATTGAATGTTTGTTTAGAGCAGAGGCCAGGGCCATATGCATAACGATATGTGTGGATCTTATATAATTAGAAAAGGATAAATTGAAATAGTACAGAGCACCCTATTATGTCCGTTTGTTTGCTCTTATCCTTTCAGTGTGTAAAAGTTATTCACATTTTAAATGACCACAATCCACTACTTTAAGCAAGTGACTAAAGGCTTGTGGAATGAAAAGACGTAACAAAATGGGTAAAGGGGTTAGAATGAAGTTAGATCCACCCATGAAAGAGGAACTGATATAAATCGCTTGCATGGTCCCGAGGGTTTGGCTGGACGCAGAGATGGGAGGGAACCAGACAGAGTGGCAAAGGTTGTCTGGAGAGAAGAAAGGCCCAGGGCCGGTGCCCAGAAACAAATAGAGCTGAAACTTCCGTCGCCAGCATAGAGTTCATTCTATTGTTTCAAAATGACACTGCACTAACCTTGAACTTTCACTTCTCAGCCCCCCCCCCCCCATCTTTGCATTAGTAGGTTTGTCATGCAAAAGCTTTAAAAAATCCTTGCATGTCGCATCACTTAAAAGTTCAGATTTCTTACCATAAAATAAATTGTACAGAACTAAAGAAAAAAGAACCAAAAAAAAAACTGACAGACAGGCATTTGATTTCCCTCTATGTGTTTTGCTCTCTACAGCCTCTGATCTTCTTGCTTATCATCTGCTATGAGGTTTTATAACATTCAGTTACTAGCAATTGGGTGAGCTACCTTTATCTTGATACATATCATTATGTAATATGCAAATCAACAGTGGAAAATGTCTGCTCCAGTCAGTCATACCGTAGTGTTGGCCTATGCTCCGCACATTAGTATTATATTAGCATGAGCCACTATGGACAGAATGACATATGCATGACTTATAGCGACAAATGTAGGTTAACTGTGTTCTAGGTGCTATGTATTATGCAATGACAAGCCCATAAAGCATGATCCAGCCCTATGAAAGTTTAATGACATGCTTGCATACACTAGATGTATGCATCCCCCCCCCCCCCCCCCCCCAACCAATCCCTCCACCCTCCGGCCGGACAGGAAAGGAGGGTCCGAAAGGAGGGTCCGAAAACACACACATTAAGATACATGCACACACAGACACACACACACACACACACACACACACACACACACACACACACATAACACAAACAGGTACACACACACTCACAAACACACACACATAAACACAAACATGTACACGCATGCATGCACAATCACACACAAACACGCACAGACATGCATAAAACATACACACACACACATGCAGGCATGCACACACACACACACACACACACACACACACACACACACACACACACATACCATTATCCCCCCACACACACTCACACAAGCAAAAATACACACAGAGAGAAGCACACATATGCACAAAAGCAAACGCCCACATGCACACACTAATTTACATACACAAAAGTTGCAAGAGTAGGGGATGGAGTAGGAGATGGAGACAAATTGACAGGTGTGATTTATTTTTGCGGAGAGAATGTGCAGGACTGGGCAGCGGTCATATTTTGTACTGCTCTGCGGCCCATCTAGTTTTAATTGTTATCTAAGTGGCGCAAAAAGTGGGTATGCGCTATATGCGGCGCATAGGGGCGCAGCTCCATGGGGACGCCAAAGCGATGGTATTTTTTTTATATATATTTGGTATTTTCTATATGTAGCTACTGCTGTCCGTTTCTAAATCATTTCAACATTTTCTCAATGTTCTATAACATTTTAGAGGACTAACAGCCTAGAGTAGGCGCCCTATCTCATAAGATTCCATCATAGAACTTTGACATAGAAGAGGAAGTGGGGGCGCTGTGAGCGCTGGGCGAGCAGATAGGCCTACGAGTAGTGAGTTGCCGTCTATGGAAAAAGATGGATACAGCAAAAAAAAAAGCTGTTGACGACTAGAAAAAGAAAGAGGAAAAATGAGATGGCATGTCAAGGGATGCAACAGCAGTTAAATAAGTGGACGGTGAAAGGCAACA
Organism: Alosa sapidissima; assembly: GCF_018492685.1. Classification (NCBI taxonomy): domain Eukaryota; kingdom Metazoa; phylum Chordata; class Actinopteri; order Clupeiformes; family Clupeidae; genus Alosa; species Alosa sapidissima. The sequence goes on from NC_055974.1 coordinate 7,846,736, forward strand.
GGTAGGATTTAAATTGATGTCTGTACTTGGAGGCTTGCAAATATGTTAACAGACTAACTAGTGTTTGTTAAGCATAATGCCGATTGAAACATAGCCTATTCCATTCAGATAGCTAGGTGGCTACCATGCACATACTGCACTTTTAATGGCCAACTGCAAACAGAAATGTCATGCTAGCAGCAACTCATGACATGTTTCCATATCCTAACAATGAAGGCTCCTTGTAATAACTTAATATTGTGTTGTCAATGGGGTGCAAACAAACTAGGCTAGAGTGCCTATCAGACTTATCCATTGTGAGCAATAGCTGGCAAAAGGACGTTATGAGAACGTTTAGACTCTCTTAATGTGGCAATGCACCATTTATCAATACTTATCAAGTATAACATCAAGTTAAACATCAAATCGGCAGCATTTCTTTACTGTGCATATTCAATAGACACTAATGCACAGTAATAGTGTAAATTATTGGAGTTTTGTTTTGCTTTAGTTGTTTGTGTATTTTATTTATTTTTATTTTTTTTTGGGGGGGGCGCCAATATTATTGTTGCATACTCCTCAAAAATGGGTCTGCGCACTAGACAACATGGAAGAGAGTGCCACATGTATATGCTTATCATCACTCCGAGAGATGCGGGGACAAGTCTTCACTCTACTGCCATATTGGGAAGCAGCACTCATCCTCATGCCTACTGTAGGCCTGGACGACTGGACTGCGTGCCAGCGTGACTGTGGCATGTTTCGCTACAGTAGCCTACATACAGTATACGAGAGCTTCTCCAATCCTGGCAGTGCCTCATCCCAAACACATTCCTCACGCTCGTGAATTATTAATGGACCACATTACAGGACATGGTCTGTGATGATTTCTGCGAATATGGTGTCTGACAGGCAACCACAAAAGCGGGGCTGGGTAGAAATAGACTTCCAGTGGAGAACGGAACTGAGGAAATTCCCCGTGGACGTTGCACGCGTTGTGGTCATTACTCTCCATTAATCTCCGTCACGTGAGGCTCAGATCTTCCACGCAAAAATGGGGGGTTTTCAGGCAGAACGTTTTTCATTCAAAGGAACTAGTCAAATCAAACTTAATGCTGACTGAGTGAATAGTTGAGCTATGTTAGCCTACTTTCCAGTTACATTCAATCTAAAACCAACAAAAGGGCGAAAATGACAGGACTTCTATAAATGGAGGTTTGTGTGAAGGGTACGTTATTCTAGTGATTTGATTTATGCAAACGAGTGAGTATATACGCTGAGCGTACAAACTACCTGCATGCCACCAATTAGGCCTACATTTGCAGTGTAGCCTTCAAAGAGCTGGGTAATATCAAAAAGTGTGTCGATGACTGATTACTGACCTCTGACTATTTCCTTTCTGCTCCCTGAAATGGGCTTCATCTTTCTGATGTGCATGGTCAGCACAGTTCATGACATGGCTCTGCTCTGCTTGAATTACCGGTCATCAATCACATTGTTTACAGGGCTCTCACGTCATATACACATACAGGGTACAGCACACACATAAATAATGTCATCTCCAACCCACCCTCAGAGTTTTCCATGGAAGGGAAAAATCTGAGGTACAACCTCTTATTTCCTATGTGTTTCTATGCATGCAAATAGGCTACAGTATGTAAACGTCGACAATTGTCAGGTTTAAAAAACAATAGAGATATGACTATCTCTGGGCTCAAGAATGAAATATCACGTTATTTAATTTAGCATTTATGGCGATTCATCAGAGAGAATCACACCTGTTGGGGAAAAACAATAAAGACATGAAATGTGTTTTTCAAGGAAAGTTTTTGAACAATAAACATTTGTTAAGTCAATTAGCAAATGATTACAAGCTTTTCACCTTAAAGGATAGTTGCGGTGTGATTTTGACCTAAAGTGTCTTGATTATTATCCCAGGGCAAAATGTATTCTTATCCTGCACATCTCTTTTTGAGCAATGCACCAAGGGGTGTGACAACAACCTAAGGAGGGGTCTGGCGGATTGTCTAAAACAAGAGAAACCTGGGGCCCGTTGCACAAAACTAGGATAAGGGATTAAGCTGGGATATCTTGGTGATCCGGTAGCACAAAAGCGGGATGGGGGCAGTAGGATATGCTATGGTATAAGTTACCATGGAGATTTATTCTGTGGAGCTAGCCTGCTCCAGACCAGGTTAAGTTCAAGGATCTATTTAATCTCATCCCTTATCTCAGTCAGCAGTCACCACAAACGGAAACCAATAGTTATTCCACTGCCCACTACACATTGTTATCAAATATATAACTAGACCCACTGTCATTATTTAAACGTTTGTGATCATTAATTTCAATCATTTTGGATAAATGATGATTTTTAGATGATGTTGCAATCATTAGATAATTTACAGTTTCCCATAGACTATAAGGCTATATAAAATGACGAAATATTAGGGCCTCAGAGAAAAAAAAATCCAAATTCCTCTGCCACTGCAGAACATATTTAACTTAAATTTAAAGCACGCATATTAACTAATTTAACACATATTGGTCCCTCACCAGCTGATCACTGTCATCATCAGGGAAGATTGCTTTGCTTTATCACTGTGGTGGTGTTGCCTTTCTCCTAAACAGTAGTTGCAATATTCTCCTAAACAGAGGTGTTGCTGTTGTGAAAAGGTTATGGCTACCTACTTTTCACCGTAGAAGAAGCAATGAAGCCACTCTACCAGAGACTTTCTAATGAGGAGACACAGCACTCAAAAAATCCTCCATAGAAAGGCATGGGGGCTAGTTTGTAACGCCAATATGGCAGTTGTCTACATATATCCCACCCCTTCCTCGGCAAAACGTTGGCATGTGAACACATTGAGCCAATCATATGGTGTGATGTGAATACATTGAACCAATCACATGGTGTGTTGTGAAGACATCGTGCCAATGTGTTGTGAACTCCCCGCTGGAGCAAGATTGGTGTCGTGAAGCCTTGTGCACGCGCATTTCTGCCGAATAGGATGCCCGATGAGGGCCCAAAAAGCGTTGCAATATGGCCGCCGAGTGGAGGGACTTGCCTAAAAGGACTTTGGCTCTACTTGCCATGGTCAATCAGTGAATCTGTGATCGGTGGCAGGGTCTATTTGAGGAAGCCGTGAGCGCGCACTTATCGGTTTCACCTGGCTTGATGAATCCGTGTCTGCTTATCCTGGCTTGGTCTTTGTGCAACCAATTAAGCCTGGACGCTCTTGTTTTGGATTCATTGAGCTCAGCTCAGCCACTTATCCTGGATGTCTTGATCCTACTTTTGTGCAACGGGCCTCTGCCCACATCCATGCATCGGTTTGTTTCAATCAGAATAAGGTGTTTACAAGACACAGCATATTCGGTTTATTCCCAATAAACTGATTCGAAACCGTTTATTGGCTGCATGGAATGCGTGTAGGCTATACTCTGTTAGGTTTTAGTAGCCTAAAGCATGGTTTGTGGAAGAACGGTTCCATACGGTCTTGCGTGTTTACAGATTCCTTCAAATGCACCGCAAACTATCAAAATACTGATGTGCTGTTTGAAGTTGCGGCAAAGTCCTTTTAGGCAAGTCCCTCCACTCGGCGGCCATATGACAACGCTTTTTGGGCACTTGTCGGGCATCCTTTTCGGCAGAAATACGTGTGCGCAAGGCTTCACGACACCAATCTTGCTCCAGCGGCGAGATCACAACACATGATTGGCACCATAGACATAATATGATTGGCACGATGTCTTCACAACACACCATATGATTGGCTCAATGTATTCACATGTCGACGTTTTGCCTGGAGGAAGGGGTGGGATATGTGTAGACAACGGCCATATTGGCGTGACAAACTAGCCCCATGCATTTCTATGGAGTATTTTTTGAGTGCTGTGTCTCCACATTAGAAAGTCTCTGGTTGCGCTCACCGAAAAAGAAGAAGGGTTCACTGGCCTATTCTTCTTCTTCAGTGATTTCAGCAGTTTGCAAACGGAGTGCATTACCACCACCACCATCTGCTGGACTGAGGTGTAATGGCAAGTGTCCTTTAGCCTCGTAATGGCCGGTGGGTTAATAAGGCGAATAGACCTCTGAAGTTCGCCTACAAAAAGGAACCAAAGCTGCCATCTTTGCCCATATAAGGAGATCAGGGTGTTAACTGAAGCTAACTACCTATGGCAAGTTGCATTGTAAGTTAGCTCTGGGGTAGCAAAGATTGAAGTGTGCTGTCTTCACGTACCGAAGATCATAGTATCCACTCGAAGGTAGAGGACAAAACTGTGTAGAGCAAAACGACTGCATTTCCAGTTTCTTCGTCCCCGCGAGAGTTTAACAGGTCCTATTATTCAAAATCCCCATGTTATTTTCTCATAGAAAAAATCTCAAGATACTGGATTTGTAGGCGAACTTCAGAGGTCATTGTTGGAGAGTTGTGATGATTTCTGTGATTGTGAATATTTTTCTTTACAATTTTGTAGTAAGGGACTCTGGCTGAGAAGCTTCCTGAGACTAAATTAAACAGGGACTGACACGTTGACTCCAGCCTCCCTCTTGAATAACAAACCAACAGGCTACTTCCCAAACCGAGTGCTGTAACACTTATTTGCTAGGTGACGCCATCTTGTTTCAGTGTCACACACTGAAACAATCCTTGATAGCCTCTTTCCAAGTGCAAAACTTTACATTTCACTTGTAGAGAAGTGATGAAGTATGGTCTGGATTTTATTTACTTCTTCAATATCTAGTTCGGGCCAGAATAGAACCCTGCCTATATTTCATCAGCTCATGTTGTTAACTTTCAACCCCTCTGTGCAGTTTCTTCTGTGTCGGAGTTAACAAGCCATCATCTCTGCTTAGTCTGTCTGCCTCTCCACCCTCTCCATGTCCATGTTTTTTGAGTACTGACTGCCCACTACTGCTTACTACTGTTTTACTACTGTTTTACTATTGTACACAGCCTAATGTTTTCACTACTGTTTTACTGCTACACTGTTACCTCAACCTGTTCTTGCACTGAAATAGTTTTTTATTTTACCTTGTCTACATTACACTTTACTCCCCTATTTGTCTATATTATTTATGCTGGTCTCTAGACCTTACTGTTGCACTGTTGGACTAATGTTGGACTACTTTTTGCACCTTCACCATGACACCCACTCTCTTGAGCACCTTGCCAGGCACACACAACTAAGGACTATGGTTGGACTACTGTTTGCACCTTCACCATGACACTCACTCCCTTTAGCATCTCACCAGTCCTGGCCGCTTGCATTTTTTTTTGCCCTAGACCTATCCCTTCCAATGAATCCTCTCCCCTTAATGGGAATCTGTGGCAACCTCTCATGTTCAGTTTGATAAATAATAATTCTACGGCACATTTGAGAAGAAAGCGTCTTATGCTTGATCACCCTCAAGCACATTGGACTTTCTTAATTTAACTTATATAGTGTATTTAGTATTTAGTTTTGTCTTTATTGTACAGTGGAGTTTAGTTATATGTCTATACTATACTAATGTTTACCATTTCTGTTGCAAGTGCATGTTGTGTGTTATGTCTGTATGCTACTGAGACCCTTGAATTTCCCCTTGAGGATCAATAAAGTATCTATCTATCTATCTATCTATGACTCTCTCCAGAGGGCTCCTCAGGCTGGATAATGAGCATGACCGAAGCATCATGCTTCTCGCTTGACCCCCTATCCCCTGGGGTCGACACGAGCAACCGCTGGACTTGCTTTTGTTTGATTAACCCCTGTGGCCCCCCTGGTGATGTTCTCTTTCTGTCTCTCTGTACAGGAAAAAGTCACACCTGTACAGCCTGGCCCACATCACACAGGCACGACTCTGTTGACCCCGGTGACCCTCTCCCAGCTGTGGCCTGTCAGAGACCTTTCCTTCCCTCCTCCTACTTTCTGACTGTGCATTTGTTCCAGAGAATTGGCTTAACTGTCTGCACTCCATTTTACTCTTGAGTACACAAGCTTCCTGCAGGCAAATGCACTTCATGATTCTTTTAAATGCCAAATTTAATCACAACTGTCCCTTTAAGGTCGCTCGAGGGATCAAGGCTTCGGTTTGCGACAAAACTTCTTGCTGACGCTTTCTTCTCAAATGTGCCGTAGAATTATTATTTATCAAACTGAACATGAGAGGTTGCCACAGATTCCCATTAAGGGGAGAGGATTCATTGGAAGGGATAGGTCTAGGGCAAAAAAAAATGCAATTTTCAGAATTTTAAGTATCTAGCAAATGACAGACACTATCCCAAAAGACAGAGACGTGCAAGTCACACTCCCTAAATGTCACCATGTTTGCCTGATATTGAAACTGAGGGGTACCTTAGTCAGTTCCAAAATAAAGAACAAAGTAGTTCTGATAAACAGTCAAGAATACAAATCATATCTTCAAACACCCCAAAAGCTTTGTAAGAAAAGACTGGCACAAAAGGTTGATTTACTTTTGATTACTTTTGTCAGAATAATGGAACTAGGAATAGGGCAGAGAGAGTGAATGCCCAAGTGCTATCTAGCTGAATCCGGAGTGGATTCATGTTGCATTACTGAAAAGATTATTACACAAAAAGAAAACCATAAGCAGCAAACAGAAAAAAAATGGCTTTTTAAAACACAAGTGCTTCTAGATATTTAGGACATCTCCCATTCATAGAAAGAAAAGCTCATGTTAATGTAAACACTAAGGGACATAAACCGCCTGGGTCGGAACCTTCTCTATCAGTTGTGATTGGATATTTCATCTTCATCACAGACATGAAAAGGTGTTCCTGCTTTTATGATGGTTGATGGAGACATTTGCATTGTGCTTGTACTCAGGGATGTCACTCGAATAGTCGTTAGTGGTGAGGAGTGATTGAATTGAGTATGTTATATTATGTTATCATATCAGAGTAGCTTGTGCCTCAGGTCAATTTGACTCTCTTCTGCCATTTGGAATGTTCATTGTTCATTACTTACTTCAGGTGGCCTCAAGTAGAGGACAGTTTGAGATAAGGCAGTCACATGGTGCGCAAAATCAAGGTCTTTGAGCATCATGCCCTTTGAAAGAATTTGGGTGGGAAGGGCTTCGCTATAGTGATTACATGGTGCATTTGGTGGTCAATGATGCCATGGAAGTGCTCAAGAGTGATGAAACAGCCAGGACAGACGTGTGACCTCAGGGAAAGTACTCCCAAGGGCCAAGGCTGACCACCATGAGAAGCTGTGGACACTGTCTGAAGCTGCAAACAAGACCTCCTGATATTTGAGCCGGACTTTGAAACGATGGAACATTGAGGACACCTAGTCAATGCTAGTCACTGTGTTCTGTTGCAGTAGGAATCATGTGTTTGGAAGATGGACTTGAATCCCTCTTCTGATTTTTTTTCATCGTTTCTCAGTTCAGATTCAGGAAAACATGTTTAGAACAGCACAGCACTAGCACTCAATGCAGGCTCTGTTGAGCATCTGAGAGACCTCAGAGAGTCAAGTTTTGGCTTCAGAGGCGGCCCTCCCATTGTCACCATTAGCCAATTTGGTTCATAACCCGAAGCATTCTTTGATCTTGCAGTATTCAATGAATAGCTGCAGCATTTTATGAAGTTGGAATATTCTCTTAGTAATTTAAATGAAACATTCTGAGCCAGGAAGAATAATATTTGAAATTATATTATATTTGGATTATTATTACATCAATACACGAGGAAGGAAGGAAAGCTAATTCCTGATTTTTGATGTTGTGCAGTCCACCATTATAAAATTCCGGCTTTACATTTTATGCTACCTATACATCAGAAGACTTTGACAAGATTTGGGAAAGATTCTTGAAAGATTGGAGTCCTTTAACGAATGCCATTCATTCAAGCTTTACTCAAAAGACTACAATCTTTCAAGAATCTTTCCCAAACCTATTCAAAGTCTTCTGATGTAAGGATGGCTTTAGGTGCATATACAACCGTCTGACTTTTCTTTTTTCAGATATACACTGGAAAGAGGCTAAATTCCTAGAGCCATAAGTACAGTAGAGGACGCAGCCAATCAACAACCAAGCTTATTTACTATCAAAAACAAAATCACCAACAACGCAACCTTTATGGGTAAAAAACATCCCCAACAGAACCAGTTCCACTGGGGTTATCAAGCAGGCACCTTCCTTCATCTGTGTTTCATTGAATTAAATTCATTGCAAAAAGAGCACTATTCAATTTTTTATAAAAAGATAATTTTACAAGATTAAAACTGTCCATAACCAATATTAGACCCAATGACCAAAGCAATTAAGCCACGACTAAACGACTTGTCATTCTTCCATCCCAGAAACTAGAATTACGACCGTAGTGAAGAACGTATTCGTCCCCCACACTGATAACGTCACTTCGGCCTCTGTGATCAGCCAGCAAATGTCACATGCATAGCTTTCACACAGTCAGTTTCATTACCATGCAGTTGAATAGAACAGTGGATAGTCTGGAGGAAGTTTTGAAATGCTTAATTGTGGATGCATTTACCCTTCATCTTTGGCACTTATTTATTAAATGGTATTGAAATAATGGGATTGAAATGCTGTGGAGACCAGACCTATACATTCTGTAGTATCTTTTGAAAAAAGGAAAAACAAATGTTTTCTTGTCTTTATTGGTTATAGTAAGGCTAACAGCATAAGGCCTTTGTAGTGACAAAGCTAGTCACAGTGAGAGATTGCGCTAGAGTGAAACTCACCCCCTAAGCCTTACTAAAAGACACACACATTATTCCAAACTGTTTGCTTTACAATCAAAGCTCATGCTTTGAAATCATACGGTTATCATTACATCTTGGTGACCAGTCAAAACTCCATTCACTCATTGTGAAATGTTGTGTCTTTTTCAAATACAACAGGGCTGGAGCATGTAGAGTAGCAGCATAGAATTGTGGGTTAAGCAAACATTCCATTAATACAACCGTCCTATCTGCAGGAGATGCAGTCATTATGAAAATATCTATCAGTAGTTAGGTCGTATTGACATAAGGGGCTCCGTAGAAAACAAAATAAAAATAGAGCTCAAAATAAAAAATATCCTTATCATGCAGGCTTATCTTACATAAATACAAAATTACATTTCTTTCCCTCATGTCTAGAACACCCCTTATGTTTCTTCAGTTCATGGATCCAAAATTTCTTACAGGGGCCTGTTTTTTTTTTCTTTCTTTCTAAGAAACAAAAATAAAAGTAGTAGAGACAACTCTACTCATGTCCAATCATGTCAACTGTATATACACAGTACCCCCCCCCCCCCCCCTTTTCCACTTCTTCGTTGCCAACCGATCAACCCAAGAGTACAAAATAGTGGAAGAAAAAAATAAGTAATGAAATGTGTGAAAAAAGTGGAAGCTCTGTTCGTTGGGTAGTGTTTGTTGAAAACATGGCGCATTATTGGCGATGTGACGTGAATGTTTTTTCTTTCTTTTCAGTTGTTTTCCTTCTGAAGTCTCCTGAGGCCAGGGGCTCCCAGACCTTCACAGTCCTTGCAGGAACTCCTGCAACTGTCGCACGATCTCGGTGTCCACTGTCTCCATGAGGGCCTGGAATCCCTGGTCTCCCATTAGCGTCTGCTGGGCTTTCAACTTCTCGTAGACAAACTGCTGCAGGGACACGCTGTGGACGGGATCCTCCAGGGCCAGCTGCGCCAGAGAGAGAAGCACAGCAGAGACACTTAGAGACCGGACAACACGTGTCTGTAAAACTTTAACTAACCACAACCCATTACAGGTGACTTAAAGATAGAAGTTGCTGAGCAAATACATTACACTTTTGCATTGTTTGAGTTGCAAACGTAATTTGACATTAAAACAGTAATTTTTGGCCATTGAACAAATTTTTTACAGCTTGTGCTTTTATAGCCAATATTGTGAAATACATAGTAATGAATATATGACTCAATTGCTAGCTATTATAGAATCCCTTAAACGACTTGCATTCATTGAACAAATGACACTCCTCAATAACAAGACCTTAATGATAAGAGGTGCATAATGTTACAAACAGTCATCTGCACTTCACCATCAATACCAACTTCACCATCTTTTCTGGTAGGGATTCAGCTCGCGCCATGATAGACTGTCTGAAGCAGTCGATAAATAATACAAGTTTTCTTGTTCATCAATACTTCATCCATGAAGTGGTAACCTACAGACAACTCTGTCCATACAGTCCCACAAGACGCTGATGGAGCAAGAGTGATGTTCCAGGCAACATGGCAGATCCCATGATGGACTAGTCACTAGTGAGAGGAAAACCATCAAACTCATACATCAGGCCACTTGTTCTGATGCATACTATCCTATCCACCCTCTAGAGTCAGAGAAAAGAGTGCTGAACAGGAACAAATTTTGGGCAAAATTGCCAACAGGAGGCCTGAGGCAAACACTGCTGCTCTCCATATGAACGCAGCCAAAATAATGTCCACATTTATCACCCAAAACCCGATCTGCTGCACCTCCCCATGGTAGGAATACGGTGAGCCAGCGTAAACTAAGATGATTAATGACTGGCTTCCAGATTAACACTGGCCTGGGTGGCCCTGAGCATCCCATAAAGAATGGGTTTGAGTAGAGTGTGAATCATTCGTTTTAGTAATTTGACTTGGCCTTGATGTTCCACAAGGAACACACTCGATCCATGTATCAATACTTGGGAGGGAAAAGTGGCATGCTAAGTTACGGGTACCACACACGGGAGACAGACCGTATGGTTTGACCAAAGTCCTGTTGACACTCACGTGTTTGCATCTATTGCAAACTCATTCAGAAAGTTTAAGATAATTATGTTTGTCTTTTTGCTGGCGAAGCACAGGGGCTGCCAATTTCTCCCGGGCCCCTAAAATAGAACCCAAATGACTTCAATGGGTTGTGTGCATCCATTTTTACACTGGCTGCCAGCGACTGAAGTTAAGTTTGAAGAGGACATCAAAGGAGACACACTCTGCTAAGTACATCATAATTGTCAAGGTTTAAACAGCACTGTGCAGTCCCAGTAGCACTTTAATACATGTGGTGGTGATGGATGGAGCCACTTTATGAAATAGCTGGCCATTCATGTCCTTAACCTCTTGTTTTGGCCATTTCCTCTTAAGGGTGCCATTGATATACAGTAGCTATACATTTTAAACGCGCTAATGGCCAAGCCCATCAAAATGGTTTTAACGCCTCACATCTTGGATGTTGTAGGACTAAATGACCACCTCTTATCTGAAAAATAAAAAATAGTTAAGGCTAAAAACTATTGAGTTTGTGTCTGTTCCTTTCCCCCCCCAAATGCAGTTGGAAAAAAAAAATGTCCTTGTAAAGTACAGAGGATTCTCCGGATGGTGATATCTGCTAGCAGGAAATACGAGCGCAGTTCACCTGACCCACTGCACGGTCAATCATCTGCCTACTCCCGCCTCCACCCAGTCTCCCATGGCTACGTTCGGTCAGGCTAACCCTACATGCCATTAAACAGGTTTCATGGTCCATTTGATGCATCCCAACCTGAGTTACAAATCATCACAAATGAGGACTTCGGCCACTAAAACATAATGGTGAAGGTCCAGTAGGTCACTGTGCAGATTTATTAGACAATAAATGAGATAAGTAGACATGTATAGAAAAGGTAACTTGATTTTGGCAAACACAATCAAGTTCAGTTCATGCTAACTCAGCCAAGGACAAATTATCACTGCTGAGTAAATTAAAATATTCTCTAACTATTAAGATATACACTATGAAGGTAAGGAACACTTTACCTTCCAGCTTTATGATTATCACTGACGTGCAAGTGAAATGGTCTCCTTTATATTCCTGCCACTGTAATCTGCACATTTTTCTGATATCATCAACGGTTGTTGAGTGACATTCGAATGAGTTGATGGGTCATATTGAAATTTGTAGTGATCTCTATATGACTGGCTTCAACTCATTCGAATGTCACTCAGCAACCGTAGGATGATTGTAGAAAAAAATCCAGCGGTCTCAATTTTTTCCAGAGCTGTATGTTGTAATGCAGACGTACTGTTGTAGATGGTGCAGTGACAAATATGTTAATGTAATTTCAGGTTGTTTGTGTGTTAATGGATATAAAACACTGTCCATGTGGTATGACACTAACTCTGCATGAGAATATAAGTTGTCACTCATAAACAACAAATCTAAGGTAAAACAAGAATGCATTCAAGGACATGCTGTGATGTTAAGTACAGCTCCAGCCTACTTTCAGCTACCAGAGTACCCTAACCTTAGAAGCACAAAACCGCTGTGGAGTGAAGGACTGTGCCTACAAACAGGTGCCAAGATGAGTTCTGCACTATACAAAAGGCCATTACTGACCAAGCATGCTTAAACATGCGTGTGCTCACTCAACGGGTCGCAGCTGTGGCGATGCATGCCACTGCAACCGCCGCACATCTCATCTCAAACGGGTGTGACTGGACTCAGGCTTCCCACATCACACAGCTCTCTCGCTGCTACGTGAGGAGTAGAGATGCGCGGATGGGCTATTATTTCAACCGTAACCGCATAGCAAAATTTATCATCACAATTCAAAACCGCACCCGCCCGCCATCCGCTGGTTGTTTTAATGTATATGGGTGATGCGGTGCTGCTTACGTGAAGCCAGAAAGCTCTTGCCTGTTCTAGAAAGACTGATCCAATGCAGCAAATATATTAAAAGGCTAAAGTCCTACATTGGCTATGTTGTAGCCTATCCCCAGAATATCAGCAGCAAACTCAGTCTCTGTCTCGCAAAAGTCTCCAAATAAAACGCACATCGGCCTGTAGCCTACAATTTTATCATTGTAAAAAACGCAATTTGGCACATCATTTCAACATGCTGCTATTTAGCCTACTAATTAATGCCTATTGTACTTTTTTTTTGCAAAAAGAAAGAAATCCTTAATAAAATAACAAGTCATTCACATTATAGGCTACTTTACGCACTGTAACCCACTGCACAGCAGTGCAACGTGCATGTTCACATTTTTAGTAACAACCGCCAAACTTGCTTGCTTGCCTTACACATTTAAGTTTTCCGACTATTTTTCTTACCTTCTTTTTTCCGCTGTGGATGTTACTGAGCTTGTAGAAGTTTTAGCTCTTAGATCTCGCACTGCCATTGCCCGATGTCAGTTCTGAGTCATATCAATCCATAATCTGTCTCCCTTTTAAATGCCTATTCCCTGAATGGTAGGCTACAATGACTATGTGTTTTATATATAATATCGAAACAAAATAACCCAGTCAGTCTCATCTACGAGACATTTAGGCCTCCTCCAAATACTGGCAGCTGGGCTCATAGGTTGCAGATTTGCTTAGTGGCCCACCAAGGCTCTGCAACGAGACGCGACATGGGAGATGAATCATCGGTCAACTTGCACTGTAGCCTATTCTACTTTCTTATTGCACACTGGAGAGGAAAACATGCTGGTAGGCTACGATAGGCTACTTAATTACAGTGCATGAAAATGCACTGTACTGTTATTCCAAGGCTTTTTCTTCTTCTTCTTCTTCTTATAAAACTTCATTCAAACTATGTTACGTAGATCTTACTTAGGACATGTGGGCTTTGTATTTTTCATCTTTGTAACTTATATAGTTTTTAAACTAAAACTAAAAACTAATCAAAATTTCCCCATAGACTTAACATGGGCTGATGACATCACAATAGAGCCGAATCAGAATTAGAATCCTATGGCAGGTGTTCAGGCCACCTGGATCAACTGCCAGTCTCAGGCTTTAAGCATACAAAGCTATTAACAGAGACGGTTGATAAAGCGAGACGATTCATAAGAGGGTAAATTCTGGCACATTGTGACGTGGGGTTCGAAGCAGTCACGCCCATTTAGGAGTCTAGCGGGAGGTCCAGTGTCTATGTATTCCTATGGGAGAAATGAACATTTTCACGGAATATGACCAATCCCTTAGCCCTACATTCAGTGATGTAAGTTTTGAACCTATTTTCTAGAAGCCACATGTCTCCCTAACATTCCGACATTGAAATTGTATTTTCCAACGAAACAAATAAAGACAAAAATAGCTTTGTTCGTGATCTGTCACTGTCTCCTCAAAGCTCTGGTGCACAGCCACCTGTTCTCAGAGGCTCTAGACTCAGAGATGGTTGATAAACTAACCTAACATTTTTTTTGCTAGAACTAGTAGACTACCACAAAGTTGCTGAACATATGTTATTTCAGGTTTGTTTGCAACAATATATAAGTTTAACCAAAGTTCTTAGCTGCTAGCTAGCTAGCGAACATTCCCATTCACTTTCCGTTTACTATGCTAACGTTAGCTAGCTAGCTAGCTAGCTCGGTTAACGGGGCAAAATGAAATTATTCATTCCGTGTCCGAAAGAGTGTTTCATTGGCATCACACACAAACAATGACTGTAAAATAGTATACAAAATTATATGTATATGTTATTATTGCTTATTCAGAGAAAAGTTTATGTTTTGACACGCCTATTTAGGAGTCCGGAACTAGTGCCATTTCGTTCCATTGATGAATCGTCTTATGATTCATCTTAGTTAACTATAGAATCTTTGCTATTAAGACTACACATCCTGTTCAACTGCTTCCTCTGCCAAAAACTGTTTCAAAATAAAAGTCCTCACTACAATATTTTACTGTTAAACAATTTAACCCTTTAAACTACTGAACTTTTTAACTGTTCAGCCATTGTAACTGTTACTTGTCATCAACTATGACTCCTACCCACTGTAGCTAGTTAGCATGGTTAGCATTGCTAACATTGTTAGCATTATTAGCAAAACTGCTAAAAATGATTAGCTAGGTTAGCTAAGTACCATGGTTAGCAAAGTTAGCATATTTTAGCTAGGTTAGCTAAGTAACATGGTTAGCATAGTTAGCATGCTAATTAACATAGTTAGCATAACTGCTAAAAATGATTAGCTAAGTTAACTAAGTCACATGGGTAACATAATTAGCATGTTAGCATGCTAATTAGCGTAACTACTAAAAATGATTAGCTAGGTTAGCTAAGTCACATGGTTAGCATAGTTAGCATTTTAACATTGTTAGTATGCTAGTTAGCATAGTAACTTGGTTAGCATTATTATCTTTGTTAACATAGATAACATAACTGCTAGCAAACATTAGAGTCATTCCAACTGTCAGTTATCGTCAACTATCTACCTAAATAATTTAACCATTTAAACTATCCACCTATTTAACTGTTCAGTCATTCCAACTATATTAAACCTCATCTACTTAGCAACCAATATAGTTTGTTTTTACTCTGTATGATATTTTACATCATATTTTTGCATTTACATGCACTGTATTTCCTTCAGGAAATGCTTTTCTAGTTACCTTTAGTGTGTGTGTGTGTGTGTGCGTGCGTGAGGGGTTGCTCAGTGAAACATCGGAATACACCAATTCCGCAACACCGTCTCTGATAGATAAACAAAGCAGCATGCATAGAAGCAACTAGGCCAAACTGCCTGATGAAAATTTGACTATTTCAAAGTGTGCTCGTTTTTTTCGGATGTAGGTAACACAATTTAACAATGTATAGGCTATATTTTTTTAATTTGATTGGTTCAACCGCCACCCGCCCGAATTTAATTAAAATATTATATTTCCTCACGTCATCCGCCCGATCTGCGGTTTAACCGCGGAGTCCGCGGCTGTAACCGCGAACCGCGCATCTCTAGTGAGGAGTCATCTCGATTGTCAAAGCTTAAAATGTTCAGACACGCACCATCAGGTGAATGCGTAAACCTTTTTCCACAAAGGACACAAGAGTAGATGGAAATTACAGTTCTTTTTTCTGGCCTGCCATCAATCTGAGATAGATATTTCATCAGAAATTTGGCTGGCCAGCGCTGCTTTTTGAATTTGGCAGATGAGAGTGAGTCATTCTTTCAAAGCTTTGGTTTATGATAAGAAAATTGATGAAATGCATATGATGAAAAAGTAATTTAATATGGTGAAATTGCATGTCTGCTGCATCTAGGATAGAAAATATCATTCAAAGGGGGATGAAAAGGGAGTTATTGGATAATCTGCAGCACCATCAGAAGGGAGTGATTTTACTGAAGACCTTCTAGTAATTTCTCCACCTTGATAGTTATGAGTGTTCCTAGTCATTCTTGGAGCTATGTGAGGTTAGCGTAACCTTACCAAGACATTACCTAATTATGGGTCATCAGCATCACATTATACATCAATGTCAATCAGTTGTTGCCATAATTACAGGGCTTCTAGTGATTATGAAGTGATAAGAGCCAATCTAAGTTAATAATTTACATTTTAATAGGCTAATTCTCTCTAATGATTCTCTCTAAATTTATTTCATTAAACCGAACACTGAGACGGCAAAGGGAACTTCCTTTTTGCATCAAATTCATAGGATGGATTGTCAAAGAATTGTGCTACAATGTATGTCATCATGTGTACAGAAGAGATGAATTTCTGTAATGCCCCATGGGGAATGGGCTATGCATATTCACAGGGTCATGTAGGTTCATCTCTATGAGAAGAGAATTTGCACCCTCTCAATCGATCGACCTCAAATGTTGCAATTGTATTATGTGACCTGATCTGGTAAAATGAATCACAGTGACCCAAAATTCACAATTGGCATCAATGGACAGAGGACACTAAGCTTTAAAATTATATCCTGGTCAAAATCATATATTGAATTGTTGTCAAGATACAGCTTTTTGAAATATGGCCTCCTGCCATCTTTTTCCAATTGAAAAACGGAGAAATCGTGTATGAATTCACAGGTTACAGGCAGGTACAGGTAGGATTTACCACCTGGAATAATACTTTTTGTAACTCTACATTCTTGTCTTGATTATGAAACTTAGAGAAATTAATTTTCAGTGCCTCTTCTTTCATATAACACCAAAAAAGGAAAAACAATATTTTCAATGGTTTTTGAAGCAATCAGCCTGTATCTCAAAATTAGAACTGTGCGACTTGTGACTCATTTTGTCAGATCAGGTCACATATTATGTTGCAATTGTCCTCTTCATAACCCTCTACTGCTGCTTAACTAGGTTGGTGTCTGCATGAATGTATGGCCTATTAGTGGTCTGGTGTCCTGGTTATAAGACCACATCAACAATTCAACTAAATTGCATAAGCTTTTCTCTACAGTGCTGCTAATACTTTGGCACATAAGCAGATGATGATCCTTCTGCCCTTAATTCAATTGGATAATTTCACCATTTCATATCAACATCTTTCTGCCAAAATGACTACATAGTTGTACCCCAGTGAGCGTGTGAGGACAACAGATTGCTTTTTAGGCAAGCATCAGTTTAACACCAATTAAATGTATTAAACACGCTGTCTGAGGCCACTCTAGTGGGAGCACAGTGAGGAATCGATGGTGATGCAAATGACACGTGTAGAGTCTATTTTTTTTTTTTGTGACGCAGTTTGAACTTGAAGTTGAGCAATGGCCAAACTCACCAACTTCTTCCTCTTGTCTTGCTCTGTGGCCGGCTCCTCATCATCGGTCACCTTGGGCTCCTCGAAGTGGGTCATTAGCATGCAGCTAAAGGGTGCGGGTGGGGGGTGGGGAGGGAGGAAGAAATGGAGATAGGGAGGGAAAGTGAGATAGAGATAGAGGGAGAAAGAGAAAAGGGACAGAGGGAGAGAAAGAAAAGGGGGAGGGGGGAAGAGAAAAGGGACGGAGGGAGAGAAAGAAAAGGGGGAGGGGGGAAGAGAAAAGGGACGGAGGGAGAGAAAGAAAAGGGGGAGGGGGGAAGAGAAAAGGGGGAGGGGGGAAGAGAATTGCTACATGTGAACATAGACCCAGTGGTACCTCTAGAAAGTATATAATGCATGTGCAAATACCAACATAATCTTGTGCACTTTGAATACATCACAGTAATCTACCTGAGTGTTAGGATAACTATGATCATATAGTGAGGCAGAGAGAGAGAGACGGAGAGAGAGAGATGGAGAGAGAGAGAGAGTAATGGGAAGGTGTCGCAGTAAAAAGGATGATTCAGCCACAACCCTGCGGCACCTGTCATCTGCTCTCAGTTTGAAATATGAAATATCCACACACACACTCTCTTTTCTTCATTCACATATTTTCAAACACATTCCGCCTCTAACACATCTGCACATTTTCGATCTTTCTTTGACTGTCTCTCTCTCTCTCTCTCTCTCTCTCTCTCTCTCTCTCTCTCTCTCTCTCTCTCGCACACAGACATACCTACGCACGCACGCGCGCACATGCACAACACACACATCAACACAGAGTAAGAGCTGCTGATGCCATGAAAATGAGTGTCATTGTCAGACGAGTAACCCCGGGAGACCCCAGGGTTCATTACTCCTTCCCTCTCTTCCCCAGCCCACGCCAGCAGCCCAAGCCCCCACTTAAAAACAGACCCACTGTTACAGCACTGAGTAGGGCCAGAAGTTCCTCATGAAAATCTGATGAGCTGTGATTAAATCTCTTCAGAGAGGATACACAGTCATATGACTGATACCATTATATAATAGTAATAATTTATATAATAATAATAATAATTACAATGATTTCACACAGCCCAGTGAGAGGCTCAACACAAAACTGTTTTTGCTGTGATTTTGCCAATTAGACAGATGGCTTTTGGTCACACTGGGCCGATGCACAGAGGTGGCCAGACTTACTCTCGGAAGCTCCCCGTCTCGGAATCCTCGGTCATCACGTCGTGCAGGGCCTCCACGCAGATATTAATGATGCCACAGAACTTGTCTTGGATTACACTGGGGAGAGAGAGAGAGAGAGAGAGACAGAGAGTGGGAGGGAAAGAAACACAGAGAAAGAAAGAGTGAGATGAGGGAGGGGGAAAGAAACAGAGCGAGAAAGAGAAAGAAAGAGAAAAAAAGAAAAGAGAAAGAGGATGGTGGCAAGGAGAAAGAATCTACTGTTATTTTCTCTTGTTTGCCCAGGTGGCTTCCTGCAGTCGACCAAAATCCATAAATGACTAGATAGATGAACTTAATGGACCTTTCTGTGTTGCCGTCCATTTCAGTCAGGACAACTGGACAACTGCAGCATGAGCATTCTTCTGAATATACAGGATCCCCTCCCGTCAAATTGAGCATTTATCTGCCTTTGCAACACATCAACATTCATGGCTAAACAGTAGGGAGCCTACTGAGGAGAACCCTCTATCTGATGGAGTTATAGCCCAACAAACAATATCTCTTGTGTTTAAAAGAGAATAAGCACTCTAATCAAAATTCTTCAAAGCCACTCTCATAAAAGTCTCTTCAGGGTACCCCCAGAATTGTCAGACCTAAATTTAAGACTTTTTAAGACCTTTTTAATACCACTTCAGATGAAATTTAATACCTACATTGCACCCATTCGGATAGAATAAATAATATTAAAAGGTAAGATTAAACCTCAAATAATTACTATTTACAAGTGTTTGAACATGCCAACATGAACATGACAGCAGTGCAGTGGCAACGCAAAGCTTTAGTAGTAACGTGACTGAATGTCCCGCTTCATGGACAAATTTACACGGAATAGAACCTAGTTGATTTCAGGGATTAAAGTGAAAAAAAAAAAAAAAAATCGTTTGACTGAACTTTTTTCAGGTCATAAGTCATACGTTGTTCATATCTACCTATAGAGATAGCACCCCTTTTGCGGTCGCGACCTATTGGTTTTTAATGTACAAAAAGATGCAAACAGCAAAGTAAAACACCAAATAAACACCAAAACGAGGCTACAGGGTACTAAGTTACTATGTAATTAATGCCACCTACAGGTGAATGCATAGAACATAACAATCCTATGGTTTGTGTACCCTGTAGCCTCGTTTTAGCCATGTGAATAAGGCGAATTGAGAGTGTTCTTGATTGAGATTGAGTTTTCCTGTTGAACAAAACAATTTTTCAATACCATCCCTGACCATTGCTGATTAGCCATTGCTGTTCTTTTCTACTGCAGCAATATTGTAGAAAGGCTTTAACACACTCTTATTTAATTACTTCAGGCCAAAAGTGTTTAAAGGGGAGATTTTTTTGTTGTTAATATGCAATTCAACACTAAGTAAAGTCTATAAAATCAAGTTTGCAAGACTTCACATTTCCTCATCAAAGTAACGAATCAGAACAGTCTAGATATTGTTCATATTTCCATTTGTTGCCTCATCTGCATTTAATGAAAACATGGTAATTTTGAGTTTTACAGACAACTCAAGTTTTCCAATGAGCAGCAATACTGTGTGTGCTCATGCAGGAGGTCTGCGCATCTGATAACGACAATCGTGTTGCGCTATGAAAGAACATGCGTAGCCTACTTTCTGAGCGCAAACACGGTCAGCCATAGATAAACGTAGCCTACCTCTGTCGTGGTGGCTAGTTGCACCAGGTAGGGAAGATGTCCAGAAGTGCAAGAACGTTAACCTTATGGCGGTCTTCTGATTGTTGGCGTGCTAAAACATTTTCCTATTGCATCCATAAACAATTTTCTTGCAGCAAACCGCACAAAAGCAAACCCCTGGCACTTTATTTTTTTACACCATGGCTTGTTAGTTCTCCCCCGTTTCCAACAGCCGCCCATCTCCATTTATTTTTTAACTTTTGACACCTGTGCCTTCCTTTATTGTTGTTTATGTAAAGCACATTGATGTTTATGTAAAGCACATTGAATGACCTCTGTGTATGAAATGCGCTATATAAATAAACTTGACTTGACTTTAGCAACGCATCCATGACAGCTAGTGGCCTTGCCAAATAGACGCACACAAATCATGACGCTAATATGCGAGGTTCTGGTAGGCCTACTGGTTATGGTTTTGTGCTATACATTAATAATAGCAAAGTTTTAAGTTGACTATTTTAATTGCATGGTTATTTTTTGTCAACATACACTCACAACCTATTGTTGTTAAAATGAGGCCTAAGCAAAATAGGCTACAAGGCTGTCTGTGCGTCACAAACACGACTGACCCCCTTACTCAACAGTTCGCGATATTATTATTTTATGTTAACATGCTCAGTCTATATCAATAAATCAATAAAACCAAGGCAATATCAATAAAACCAAGGAAATGGTAGTGGAAGGCAGCAGCAGAACTACAGTTACACCCCACTAATGATCAGCGGGCAACCTGTAGAGAGAGTCACAAGTTTTAAATACCTTGGTGTCCACATTACTGAAGACCTAACATGGACTGTTAACACTCAATATGTTCTGAAGAAGTCCAGACAACGACTCTACTTCCTTCGTCAGGTAAGGAAATTCAAAGTTTCTACATCCATCATGAAGGCCTTCTACACTTCAGCGGTTGAGAGTGTTCTAACTGGTAGCATCATCACCTGGTATGGGAACTCCACAGTTAGAGATTGTAGTACTCTGCAGAGAGTAGTGCGCTCAGCTGAACGTACTATAAGAACTCAACTCCCTGCTCTACAAGATATCTATTCCAGAAGAGTACTCCTAAGAGCCCAAAAGATTCTGAAGGACTCTTCTCATCCTAACAATGGATTATTCCTACCGCTGAAATCAGTAGACGCCTATGTAGTCACAAAGCCAGAACTGAGAGACTCAGGAGAAGTTTTTATCCCCAGGCCATCCGAACTCACACTATACTGACTTTGCACACATTCACTCCTCAGAACTCTCAAACATTTCCCAACTCTGAACTCACACTATAGCACTTTTACATCCCTCACCCTATGCTAGACCTTTTATTTATCTTCTTATTTCATCACACGTCAAAACACACACACACACATCTGACTTTCTCCAACTTTTGCACATCTCCATAGAACTTTTTATTCATTATTTTTCTCCATCTACCCATGTCCTTGATTGCCTAGCCTTTCTGCCCCCCCCCACACCCCCATCCCCAACACACACACAAAAAACACACACACTTACATCATCACCGTCATCACCTCACATACATACAGCACACTGCTTGCTACAGTAAGCCTCCTCTACTTGCTGCACACTGCCCCCCCCTCCCTACATACACAGCACATTTAGGAAAATGAAATTTAATACTTTTAATACTTTTAAGACTCCGCGGGTACCCTGCTCCTAAAAGTTGTGAATTACTTTCACTCCGTGCCTGTATTTCTGTGTCTTTTCAGCCGGATTGCCTCAGCCATCTTTCCTGTTCTTGTAGTCTGGGCGAGCCTCAGCCTTGGGCTTTGACTGGCTGTTTATCTTCCTGAGGGAGATGGAGATGGGAGACGGCAGAACCCAGACCCGGCCTCTCTATCTCGGACAGCTCACCTGTTATCTGATGGCAACAGGGACAGCAGGGCCAGCGCGGAGAGCTTTCTCCTCTCGGGCTGCGTGATGTTATCCATCCGGTCCACCCACATCTCAATGACATTGCCCAGCAGCTGGTCCATCTGTGCACAGCGAGAAAGACAGACGTTTTGTCGTGTCTCCTTCAAAACGATCCAAATTTACTGCTACTGTTTATTGGATTAAATAAAGACTGCTTTATTTAAACTTTATAGAGACTATATAGAAAACCACGCAAACCTATATATTACCCTTAAATATTACCTCAAAAAAACATACAAATGACTATCTGAGTTAAAGCAGTTAAGTAAAAACAGTGGAGGTACAAGGTATTATTTGGATATGCCAGATGTGGTTAACTGCAGAGGTGTGTGTGTGTGTGTGGCTTGTGCAAAATTCAGAATTTTAGAATCCATTCAATTCATGAATTGGAATTGGCTCTGCTTCACAGGAAGTTTAAGTTGAATTGGAATTGGAATGGCAGGAAGTGGAATTAAATTTATTACAATTCAAAGAAATTCCTCACAGTCACACAACAGAAAGAATGTGTTGAATCTCACATACATTAAGTGTTGAGAAGGTTACTTTGCAAATGTAATTGATTACTGATATAAGTTACCCATTATAAATGTGGTTTGGATTACTTTACATATACCGTAACGCTTCATTGTTAAACACTACACTTAAATTATGTATATGATTTTTTTCATTGAATTTCCATTCTACTTCACATTCAGTTCAAATTCAAGAATCAATTCAATCCTGAATTTTGCACAACCCTGGGGTGTGAGTGTGTGTGTGTCTTCACCTCTTGGTGGAACTCCTGGGCCATTTGGGAGAGAAGAGAAGAGAAAAAGCTAGAGTTTTGGAGCAGGATGCGGCCGATGACGCCCAGGTACGTCGACATCACAACAGGATACCTCTGCAGAAAATTAATTTGCGTAAAATAACTTTTACGCGCTTTGATTAATGCTTCTTTCTCCTGGAACACTTTACATTTAAGGGTGCCAGCGTTATTCACCTTGAAAAAAAATCTATACAGAGTCTTTGGCTTTTTGTCAAATCTTTGAGGGGGCTGTTAAGATCTCTGCATATTTACATCTGTGCAAACACAGGCAAATAACCTTTATCCTTACCATTTGTTCACCATCACATTATACTCTCAGTTTACGTAATGTTACACAATGCCTGAACATGTCGAACAAAATGACCAGTCGAACAATGACCACGGAAATTAAAACGGCTTGGGGACTTCCAATTCCACTCTTCACACAGAACGTCATCCATTCTAGGTATTCTAAACTTTAGTAACTGTGAACAATTGAACAATTGAGGACGATTCTATTGTTTTTCTTTCAGTCATTGAAGCGTACTACCAGTGGCTCTTTAGCTCAAGGCTGGCGTTGAAGGGGTCTATACTGTATCTCTCTAGATATTTAGGCCATAGCTATAATAATAATGTCCGTAAGTGGGACATCAGTGAAAATGAAATTATCCGCTCAGCTCCACTTTTGTATGGGTGCGTACCACCAGTGGCTCTTCAGCTCAAGGCTGGCGTGGCTGTCAGGTACGATGTACTCACCTCGCCATCTACAACGCCCCTGAACACGGCCGGCAGGAGGGGCTGAAACATGTGGGAGCCCAGGACTGGACTTACTTTGAGGGCTATCTCCACCACCTGGAGATGGAGGGGCGAGGGGGAAGGAGGGAGCAGGGGGGAAAAAAAGACAATAATGGAGAGAAAAATGAAAACAAGACCAAGATCAGACACTTCGTCCAGTCAATTCTCTTGCCATTTTGCTTCCATAAAGTCATTTATTCTGGAGTCACTTGGCGCCAGTAGAGTCTGCAAGATCACAGGTGCTTTAGCTGCATTCTGCGTGAGAGAACTGACCACGACCATACAGTTAAAAGAAATGCCCACTTGTTGAGGTAACTACTTCCCCTTTAAAAATGCACTCACTAACTAACACTAATCATGTAAGCCTTAAAAAAATCAAGGGTTACATAGGATTGTGAAGGCTGTAAAAAGGGCCAAAGGGGTAGGGATTAATTGCAAGGAAAAGGGAACAATCAGCTGAAAGGCCATCGTCATTAACCGACAGCAATCATGGCTTGGCCAACCCATAGGTCATTTTGACACGTTATACAACGATCACGGCTGTTCAAATCAGGACACCATCTGGCTAACAGGTTGAGCTCTGGTCTTTACACATTACCATTAACTACATAGTGGTTGTGGCACCCTAGAAAGCAAAATGGCAGAACAATGAGAGGTTGGATTGGGGTACAGGCAGCCGGTCATTTTAAAACAGGGACATAGTAATTTAAAAGTAAGCCTTTTTCAAGTGTAATGATCTTTTGTTCAGTAGTTGCATTTTAAGCATGTGAAAAAGTGATGTCCCACTTACCTAGAACGGCTGAACCTAAACATACAAACAGTATTAACGTTAGCTTTGAGATACTGCTTGATTGCATAACTTAACTTAGTTTAGTCTCCTCAACAATGTACTATGTTGTGATAAGACCTAGCAGAGTTAACTTTAATTCAGCAGTTTTGAACAAATTTGCGCAGCATGGTCACGATGCTAAGCGGATTTAATAGCAATTTAGCCCGCCGTGTTCTATGCAATGCTTCTACTGTATGTGGCTACAACAATCCTTCAACAATCGTGAATATTTTGTTAAGCTACTGTGTAGTGGGTCCCATTTAGAAGTGGCTACTTCATTCGCGCTTTCCTTGACTCATGGAGCTGCGTGAATTTTATTACAACTTTTTGCCACGATATGGCAGTTCCGCTTGATACTGTAAGGCGTAAGCCATTGGTTTCCAAAGGAGATTTTATTTGTGTCGCCAGCATAGCCTATTGACAATTTATGTTGTATAGGCCTTATAAGCCTACCTGTAGCTTAGGGAAGCTAACCGCTTTCTATTAGGATCTAGTTTGTTAGTTACAGTTTTGTCATAACTCCCTGATGCATTTTTGCATAGCCAGAGCGTGGATATGTCAATCGGAAAATTAAACAATATCGGGTGCCTATGGACTAGGCTGCATCCATATCTGATCTGCCCGCTATTTATTTTTTGATTTCTTAAAGATTGAGCTTGGTCTGGTGAAAGCCAGACTAGCCATGGACCTCAGTTACACAATGCAAAGGAACATGAATCAGCCTATATTTGCACGAACAATAACGGACAACAGCTCTTCAACTTTGGCCCGTTAAAATGTGTATGAACAGTCTAGCGACGCATTTCATCAAGGCCCATTTGGACATGTCAGTTATTTGCACCACTGGTTAGATGTAAAACAGCATTTCGTTTCAGACTACTGTTACTTAATTTGTGCATTAACAATAACGTTTCAGACTACTGTTACTTAATTTGTGCATTGACAATAAAGTATTACATGAACTAAAGATGACTAAAATCTTATGTAGAAGAAGAAACATTCACAAAAAATTCATCCATCCAAAAATGACCTTTGTTTTTGATAGCTGTTGAAAACGGCATGGAACTGACAGATGTTTTTGTTTAAAAATAAATAAATAAACAAATAAATAACATTATCCTGATACCTTTTGCTTTTCCCAAATACAATGTAGCCTACAGGTGTATCGTAACTCCCCCTATTTCCACCGGTCCCGTATTTCCACCGTCTTGCGTGTATGTGTCACTTAATATCCATTTCTATACAAACCAAGACAGCGGACTCCTATAGAAACGCAACCACCCACAACATAGGTGTATCTAAATTAGCTATGTACCAAAAATGACATTTTACCGTGACTCGAGGAGCTGTAAACAGTGTTGTAAGGCTGCGTGTACACAACCGCTTGGAGCTCCAGTGGAATTTTAATTTCACGACGAGAATTCTCGGTCTAACCGTCCATGTGCCGTTGAAACGGTGTAAATAGGCGACCCAACAGGCCAGCACTATAACTCCGAGCGTGGTAAACAAAATCGGATATTTCAGGCAGTAAATGCTCCCGTTAAGAACCAAACCAGATTTTGTTCAAATCTACACAACTATGGCTACTGAAAAATGTAAGGTTCATTTAGTAAATGTTATTTTGAAGTGTTAAAAAACATCGTTGTTTTAGAATTTCTGAACAAAAGTGGTGATAATTGGGGGTGTTACGATAAGTGACCTTTCATCAATCCAGTTGCAATGAACTGTGATGAACTGCCCTACTTGTAATTGTTTAGAGATTTTAAAGGTTTTATAACAATGCTACATCTTCTTTGGCTATTCTACTACTTGCAAAAACGAAATAATAAACTCCCCACGATATGACTTTAGCCTACATAACCTAGCCTATTTGTTACCGTTCATCGTGGCATTTTCTGAGAAACAAATAGTTCGCAACACACGCTGCTGAACTTGAATCAAACATTCTTTAGAACACAGCTGATCAACCGTCTGCTTTCACGTTTGAATGAAGTTCCAGTCCTTGCGTAGTGATATGAAAGACATTAATCAGAAGCACAACACTCGTTGCCATTGACAGCGGTGATTAAATGCTTTGCCGGTGATTTATGTAGATTTAACATAGGCCCGAACGTTGGGAAGGCCCATTCATGTGAATGGAACGTTCTGCAGCACTCTGAAGAGCCGTGTAATAAGCTAGTTTACCTCCCAGTGTTAAACTCTTAAACAACTTGTAAAGTAAAGTGACATTCGATGTAGACTTCATAAGATATTCATGAAATATTTACAAAAAACGGCAATGCTGCTTTGCAATTGATGGACTTTTATTTTGACAAATTGTCGTCGTTCTGTCTTCCACATTCATGAAAGGTTTGGTATGAAACAGTCATGAATGCTTTATGTGCAGTTTACGACAGCTGCTATGAATGTGTTATGAACTCACCCGTCAAGTAAAGTGTTACCCTATGTGGTTAGAATGTGAAATGAATACATATCAGAACAATGGCTTTTGCGCGATAGTCAAATAATAATGCGCCTTTCCTGCCTAGTAGAGTTTGCAAGGTGTAAAAAGAGAGGAAATAATAGCGTTTAAAATGTCCATTTAAATTGTAGCCTACCTAATATAATGCACTGTTGAGCGTTTTAAATCCGAAATAATAAGGAATGTGATGAGGTTGCTATTAACTTTAAAGAGTGCATTTACAATTGAAACTATCTACAGCCTATGACGCAAATTGAATTGCAATGTCCGGTATACGGATGTCTGCTTTAGTCGACTAGATTTTAATCAGTCAAGTTGAAGAGCTGGTGTCCGTTAATGTTTGTGCAAATAGGCTGATTCATGTCCCTTGCATTTTGCAACTGCGAGGTCCATGGCAGGCGCCCCATAGAAATGTTTCATTTTGCGAGCGAGATGTCCAGATGGCGTTCGCCCCCCAATTTCAGAGCTATTATAAATGCAAAATTGCACAGAGGGCCGTGACTGTGGTAAACAAACTATATCCTAATAGAAAACTGATAGCTTTCCTGGCTAAATTGTATAAGTTAGGCCTATTAGACAACACAGGGTTCTTGCAGGTTTCAATAAGTCAAATTTAAGACCGTTTTAAGACATTTTAAGACCATAAAGATTGAAATGTAAGACCTACATGACGCATTACCAAAAAATATTCAAATCAAAGAAATTCTGAAAAAATCATTGAAAAGTCGTTGAAAAAGCATTAATTTAATTTACAGATAAAGCAATCAAACTAGTAACCTTCCACACCCAACATCTACAACCCAACTGATTTTTACATATCCGTGTCACATACCAAATGCCCTAAACCTTAAGCCCAAAATGAAAATAATCTAAAACAAACTAGCCCTCAAATAGAATAGATTTCAGCAAGGAAGTCAAAAATGAGTTGTTGAAACTGGGTGTGAAAGTGTGTTTTAGGTGGACACTCGGCACTTGTGTGCGTGCGTGTGTGTGTGTGTGTGCATGAGAGGAGAGCGCGGTGTTTGCAAAGAAAAGGCTTTTCATGTAGCCTTGGCAACTCGCCATCTAGTATAGGCCTGAATAATAACAAATTAAATGACACTTGTTAAACTCACCTCAACAAGTCTTTTGCAGCCATGGGCAATGCTACAAACAGTGCAGTGTGCAAGACTATCATTATGTTTTACTCTTATGAGACAAGGGTACACTTTCGTGTAGTCTGATGTGAAATGAGTCTTAAATGTTTCTTTTTGGGGGCCACTGACTCTGCCATGACGCTCCTGTTCCTAGATACACTGAACTGATTAATTTAGTTCGGGAGAAAAAAGATAAAAGCCCACCTACACTGAAAATTGATTGGTTGATTTAGCAAAACAGGCCAGGATGCTCTCTGTCTTGGATGCGCTTCAGGCACACACGCACCACCCCTCTCTCTCTCCCTCTCCGTCGTGTGCGCGCTAAACTCAGATGCACATGCGATTTGAATTCCCGGTCTGGCTTGCTCGCTCTTGTTCGTTCTAGATTCCGATTTTATCTAATTTGCAGGGGTCAGGAAGCCGCTATCGGGAGACTCCCAGAACTTCGGGAGACTTGGGATGTCTAGCTAGACAGCACTTTTGTCACCAGCACAGAGTGTACGTACCTTAATGTTATCATGTTTAGTGGACACAAACTCAAAATAATGACTGTATAGCTAAAATGCGCATCTCTCTCCTCCCTCTATTGTTGTTTATGTTTGTGTTGCTGCGTGGTATTACACGTGAGGGGCAATTCCATGGAAAATTATGTTTTTTGTAACATCCATAACGCCAATAAAATGTGATGGTATGGCATGATGTGAATGATTACATGAAATTTGAGCATTTGCTATTTTTGGCTGAAGAATGTACATGAGAAAAAATGCACAAAAAATGAATGTTATCATTCACATCATACAAATGCCAAGGCATTTCACTGGTGTTATGGATGTGACAAAAAGTCCATTTTCCGTGGAATTGCCCTGAGTCATCATGCTGAAAACGTGAGCGTTAATCCCAGAGACAAGAAAAAAGCAAAGAATATATCTTTTACTAAGGTAAATGACAAAAATAATAGGCCTAACGCACAGTGACTTGGATAAGTAACTTTAATCTGATTGCTAGGAATAGTAGCGTGTTATTACCGAAAAAAGTGGTAACGCGGCATCACTGGATCTAGCCATGTCTCTTGAAAGTAGGCCTACACTTTCCCATTTTCCACACCTAGCCGAACTTTAACAAATTCTGAGGAGACGCAGACGTATTTTGCGGGCAGGTATTGCATTTATCACAGGATTTGTAGATTTATCACTGCGTAGGCTACGTACCAACACCAATATCCCCCAGAAAGAACTACAACACACTGAACCAATGTTCTGAGCATTCCGCTGGTTTTGTTACAATGGTAGCAAAGACGCTAGAGCTCTGCTTTGCAAGCTACGACACAATACTTTTTTGCTACTTTGTAATAACTTTCTGCGGCCAGCGTTTCTGGAAATGAACGATGGTAAAATATTTTTTAGACCTGACTAAATGAATTCTAAGACCTCGGAATGTAAATCTGGCCGTTTTTAAGACGTTTTAAGGCCTTAAATTTAAAGTTCTGAATTTTAGGCTTTTTAAGACTTTTTAAGACCCCGCGGGAACCCTGACAACATAAATTGTGCTGGCGATAAGATCTCCTGCGACCCACCCTTTGGGAAACACTGGCCTATATCGATAAAAATGGAAGCCTTCTCTGGATCTGCATCCCATGAGCAGCATCAGGACAAACACTGAACCACTATGAGTAAGAGTAAGTCTGTACAGCAACAAATCCTGAGAATTGGCTTTTTTTCCCATCAGTGACGGCATGCTTCAGGAAATCAGTGATTAATTAGTGCAAAAAGTCAGTGTGACAGGAGGATCTGGTTAAAGGCCCCAGTTTCAGTCGGCTATGTCCCTGCCCTGGTGGCAATCATTCGGGAGTTAATTCCGCCAAATCAAAGTGGCGCGTGTTGTCATAAAACACTGGGGTCTGCACTGAACAGGTCTGACAGGCCCCTGCATCTACACAAAGACATGTCGGCCGAAGTAATCTCAAAGCTCGGGGTTATTAAACATTCCCTTAATTACCCAGAGGAGAGTATTGTCGTCGGCGTTGTCGTCGTCTCTTCACCGACTTACGACTATGGAGAGTTAATTATCGGCGAATAAACCATCTGTCGCGAGTGTTGGTGGCTGGGGTTCTGTGGAGATGAGATGACTCTGACAGGCCGAGTGGTGGAGGTGATGGGGGAGTTAATGAAAGGGGCTGCCCACTCATCTCCGCTCCCTCAGGGATCATGGTGAGAGTGACAGGGCAGCGAACGGACAAGGACCTCAAGTGACGATATTTATGTCAGCTGCTAGGCATTAGTTTTATTGTACCTAACGTATGATATTATTCATAGATGGCGGTTTCCAATTGTATTTACTGTTAATTTCTGATCCTGTTGTGGGCGAGATGCTTCATTCACAAAGTAGTCATTCAATAATTTCCCCCTCCGATCGTTATAGCTTTCCAGTTCAAGGATAGAGGACTTCAACTTGTAAATCCTACACAGAAAGTTGAGTTGAAAAGAATAAAGGAATGTTTGCGATTTACTTGTTTGTGGCATTCCATGTTCTCTGTTAACGTTCCTATTAGGTCTGCAGTAGGGCAAAGATAAAACTCGATGAGGGGGCGAGCCATTTCTCCATTTTCCCATGAAGGCCATCCACTATGTGATGCGCTATAGGTGGAGGACAATGGCACAAATTCAGTCTCACCTTCAATACTTGAACTTGGCCCTCCATCGTGATGTCCTTCATCATCTCACAGAATGACTTACAGAGCCCTTCAGCATAGTTCTAGAGAGGAGGGAGGGAGAAAGAGGGGATGAAGGAAGGAAGGAGAGGAGGGAAAGGTGGAGGGAATAACAGCAAAAGCACTTACGGTACAGTATGTACAGTATTTACCGCAAGCTCACTGAATTATTCAATATACAACATATATTCATTTAGGTTACACATTTTCGATATGAAACCTAAATAAATATTTACTAAATAAAAGTTACTTCTTTAGCCATGACTTCATGCAAATGCCCGTTGCATATCATGTTGATCGTATCTTTGATCGGTGCTCAGCCTTTTCCTGAACTGTGAGTGTGTGTGAGTTTGTACTGTATGTGTGTGTGTGAGGGTGTGAGTCTGAGAGTGTGTGAGTGAGTCTGTGTGTGTGTGTGTTTTGGTGTGTGTGTGTGTCTGTGAGTGAGTGAGTGAGTGAGTGTGTGTGTGTGTGTGTGTGAGAGTTTGAGAGTGTGTGTGTGTGTGTGAGTTTGAGAGTGTGTGTTTGTGTGTGAGTTTGAGAGAGTGTGTGTGTGCGTGAGTTTGAGAGAGAGAGAGAGAGAGTGTGTATGTGTGTGTGTGTGTGTGTGTGTGTGTGGGTGTGTGTGTGTGTGTTCACACAGCGCTGGGGCCGAGTTCCCATTTGCTCTCTGTCTGGTGCAATCTGAGCCTATCTCTGCCGCTCACCTGGAAAAACTCTGTGGCTGAAAGGTAGATGTAGGCTTTGATGATCTGGAAGCACGTTCGCACGTTCTCTGAACTCAACTCTGCGGGGAGGGGGGGGGGAGGTAGGAAGGAAGCACATCACATCATCTCTGTGAGTTGTGGGACCTCAGAGGCTCGGCAAGATAAGGTAAAAACTAAAGAGAGACTCGTTCGCGGAGACAAGCCAAGCAAACAGGAGTTTTTGAGGTTTGGCGAGAATTGCAGGTGTTTTAAGGTAGCGCAGGGTGTTGTGTACGGGGGTTCAGGTGGAGGTGGGCATGTGGGTGTGCGAGGTCCTCTGGGCTTTCGACTCTGCGAAGGAGATGACTCAGTTGGCGGCTGGTGAGGTGAGTTCACGCTACCCGAGCTGTGACGCATGTGGCTTCAGGCGAGTGGAACAGCACTGACTTTCTGAACTGTGCCCACAATAGGAAACCAACTTAAAGATGAGTACCAGGACTAGAGTGGAGAGTGCAAATTAATTGTGCTCCTTTTCCTCTGAATGTCTGAGAGGAAAGCACTCAAAGCACACTGTATCTCTCATTCAGACTCAGACACACCCACGCGCACAGACACACCCACACAAGGGCGCGCGCGCACACACACATCTCCTCTCTCCATGTCCCTATTGCTGCTCAGTTGAAAACTTCAACCTGAGATATTGCCCCAGAGACATCCTAGAGGATGCAGCAGACCATCCTCTTGTCCAATCAAAGATGAATAAATATTTTGACTGAACCGAACTGCTGTATAATCATTATTACACCATCTGTGTCGTTGCGGCAAAAAGTGCCCTAAAAAAAATAAATAACCTGGAGGTCACTTCTGTCAGGCAGGATCAGGGGATTGATTAGCCCCGCTAACGCTATTGAGTCAGCACACAGGGTGATGAAGCTCTGGGCCCTGTTGCTTCAGGAACTACCAATGAGCAGGGCCTGCATCCATCTGGGTCTGGCTTGTTTTTATAAACAATGCTTCCCGATGCGTCATGACCGCATTGCTTTTCCGCAGGATATCAGTGCACTACTCAGGCAACTTGGCCTTCTGTGTGTCGGAAATTTCCATTATTTATGCAGCCCTTTCTTCTAAATTGTTGACGCTGTGTAGAAGTCTTTTGACAGGCACTCAGAAGCCCCAGAAAATTAAGCCTCAGAAAGAAAAAAATGAATTCCATTTTTCGTTTGAGAGCAATCTATCTCTCTGCTCTACTTTTGAGGTGCTCATAAACTTTGCTGGCCAACTTTGCTGGAAATACCTATGGACAGACTCAAACTGTGATGCTTCGCCCATGATGGAATACAGGCACAAAACAGTAGCAAAAAAAGTTCTTGGGTGACTCAGTCTGCCTCAGAGCCAGAGCACCGTTGTAGCCATTAAGTCTGACGGGGGAAAAAAAAAGACAGAGGACCATAATAAGGAAGACCGAAATTATTTTGCTGTGAGGACCAATGCTCCTCTTCGAGATGCACGGAGATGGACAGCCATCAGAGTATTTTAGCAGTCAGAGACATTTAAGGAGAATGGCTGAAGACCTGCCCTCACCTATAAGGGACAATTACCTTCAATTTCAAAATCGCAACATGGTGGGTGGTGATTGTGCCATCAAAGGTGCTGACAGCTGACGGACAGCTCAAATTTCCCCAAGTGTGATTCGCCTCCCACTCCCCAGACAAGAAATGAGAAGCTCTCCACCATTCAAGCTTGATGAAGCACCTGGCCTGCCATAACTGTCATTAATTCAAATCTAAATTCTGCCTCATCTAATTGACAGTTTAGTTTGTTGCCTTCAAGCTCAGTTTATGGACTTAGTCATCAAAGCATTTCTTCCTAGGGCACAGACCTAGCACCATGCTATGCCATGTACCCATACATACATATATTGAACAAACTATGACAATCAGTCAAGTTGCTATGACCGGCACATTGAGGATTGTAAATCAAGTAATCAAGAGCCCATCTGGCAGCAACAAACTGGCTTTAAAACATACTTCAGTAATAATCATACAAGTTCTTCAGAGAAAGCACCCTAGACACAAGCTGTGACTACTCCCCATCCTTGTATGCACTGTCAGTTTCCTGTGCACTATTTTTTTGTGGACATTTTATGTTAGTGGTTCATTGACCCGTTTAGTTTGTCCAGACAGGTAATGGTAATCACACTGCAGCGAGACAGTTTAATTTGGACGTTCATCCATATTTATGTCATCAGAGGCACAGTAAAGGGCCAGACCAAAAGAGCATCAGACAGGGGGAGAGGAGGGAGAGACGGAGGAATAGAGAGGATGAAGAGAGGAAAAGAGAGGAGGGAGAGAGGAAAAGAGAAGATGGAGAGAGAGGAAAAGAGAGGATGGAGAGAGAGGAAAAGAGAGGAGGGAGAGAGGAGGAAGAGAGGATGGAGAGAGAGGAAAAGAGAGGAGGGAGAGAGGAAAAGAGAGGAGGGAGAGAGGAAAAGAGAGGAGGGAGAGAGGAAAAGAGAGGAGGGAGAGAGAAGAAAAGAGAGGATTAAGAGAGGATGAAGAGAGGATAAAGAGAGGAAGAGAGGATGAAGAGAGGAAAAAAGAGGAGGGAGAGAGAGGATGGAGAGAGAGGAAAAAAAGAGAGGATGGAGAGAGGAAAAGAGGGGATGGAGAAAGGAGGAAAAGAGAGGAGGGAGACGGAGAAAAGAGAGGATGGAGATGAAAAGAGAGGGGGAGAGAGACGGAGATATGTGTGCAGTGTTTCCCATACATTGACTTATTTGTGGCGGCCCACCACAATATCAACATTGACCACCACACAATAATTTTCCAGGTTGTACTAAATTGTGCTTAAATCTGGTTAGCATCATAACCACGCTGTACTAATTTGCTAAAAACGGTTGCATTCAAGTTAATTCTGTAAACCTACCACCACAAATATAATTCAATTCTGTGGGAAACACTGTGTGTGTATGTGTGTGATTGAGCAATACAATCACACACATTGTGACAAAGATGGGGAGGGAGAGAGACTAAGAGAGAAGAGAGAGAGAGAGAGAGAGAGAGTGTGTGTGTGTGTGAGAAAGAGAGACAGAGGGAGAAAAGCTAAAGAGATTACTGCCACAAATCACAACAATACAATATATGAGTAAACATATCTCATACTTTGCCTCTTGTTCTAATTTGGGGGTCTCAGTTGCAGCTTAGCAACATGTGTGTTCTGCAAAATGTGTGTGTGGGCAATCACAATTGCTGATGTGTGGATGCAATTCATAACGTTTTCTACATAGTTAAAATAAAGGTTCGTACTTCTCCTTGGGACAAGCATTTTTGAATTTTGGAAAACACTTTTCCATTTACATCAGGATTTTGCAAACATTCAGTGTCAAGAGTCAATAAAATGAGCCCTTCAACGAAATTGACAAGCAGCTCTAAGTAGGCTAAGCATGCTAAATTCGACATCCAAACAGTATTCTAACGTTAGCTTTGAGATACTGCTTGATTTCATAACTTAACTTAGTTTAGTCTCTTTAATGTAGCCTACTACAGTATGTTGTGATAAGACCTTAGCAGAGTTCACTTCAATGCAGCAGTTTTGTTTGCACAGCATGGTCACGATGGTAAGCGGACTTAATAGCAATTTAGCCAGACGTCTTCTATGCAATGCTTCTATGTGGCAACAACAATCCTTCAACAATTGTGAATATTTTGTTAATGCACATGCAGAGGAGGGGCAGCGGGCTACAAGAGAGAGCGGGACGGGGCAAGGAAAGGCTGCGTTGCGTAAAAAGCGCAGCTCAATGACAATGCAAGGATTTGACCTTATATTTCATTTAAATTAAATTCAATTAAATTAAACATATAATATAAATCTGTGGCGGCGGACTTTTATTTCGTGGCGCCCCACCACAGATTAGTCAATGTATGGGAAACACTGATCTTGATAATGTGTGTGTGTGTGGGGGGCCTCTCTATATATGATCTTGATAATGTGTGTGTGTGTGGCCTCTCTATATATGATCTTGATAATGTGTGTGTGTGGGGGGGCTCTCTTTATATGATCTTGATAATATGTATGTGTGTGTGTGTGTGTGTGGGGGGGGGGGGGGCTCTCTATATATATATGATCTTGATAATGTGTGTGGGGGGCTCTCTATACAGTGCAACCGGAAAGTTTTCAGACCCTTTCAAGTTTTCCACATTTTGTTATGTTTCAGACTCATCTTAAAATTCAATTATTTTTTTCTCTCATTAATCTACATACAATACTCCAACACTCCACAAGAAAACTGGTTTTTGGAGTGTTTTGTAAATTTATAAAAATAAAAGACTGAAATATTTAATTTACATAAGTATTCAGATCCTTTGTTATGATGCTTGCAATTGAGCGCTGGTGCATCCTACTTCTATCAAAGGTCCTTGAGATGCTTCTACAACTTGAGTAGAGTACACCTGTGCCTAAATGAATTCACTGGACATTATTAGGAGAGGTACACATCTCTTTATATAAGGTCTCACAGTTGATGGTGTATGTCAGAGTGAAAACCAAGCCACAAGGTCAAGAGAATGGTCCGTAGAGCTGCGAGACAGGGTTGTGTGAAGTCACAGATCTGGAGAAGGATACAAGAACATTTCTGCAGCATTGTAAGTGCCCAAGAGCACAGTAACCTCCATCATTCTCCAATGGAAAAGTTTGGAACAACCAACAGTCTTCCTAGATCTGGCCGCTCAGCCAAACTGAGTAATCCAAGATGGATGGTCTTGGTCAGACAGGTAACCAAGGACCTAATGGTCACTATGAATGGCATCTAGAGTTCCTGAGAGGACAAGAGAAGCGTAAAGCGTCATAACAAAGGGTCTTAATACTTATGTAAATGGAATATTTAAGTCTTTTATTTTTCATAATTTTACGAAACACTCCAAACACCTGCTTTTTTTGTGGAGTGTTGGGGTATTGTATGTAGATTGATGAGAATAAAAAATGAACTGAATGCATTTTAAGATGAGTCTGAAAAATAACAAAATGTGGAAAACTTGAAAGGGTCTGAAAACTTTCCGGTTGCACTGTATATGACCTTGATAATGTGTGTGGGGGGGGCTCTCTATTCCCTCTTCCAGTTGCACTGTATAGGACCTTGATACATTTGATAAATTACATGTTCAAAACGTGACAATTCTGCCTGATGCACATATTAGGTCAACCAGCATGACTGCAACCAGGCAAAATCCAATGTCTTGAGCACAAAGCCCTGGTCACCTGTTACCTAATGGTATTTGTGAAAAACACTGTACAAATTGCAGAGCAAAATTATTTATGTTTATGACTAAAACCATATTCATTTATTAACATATTGATAGATGGAAGTCAGCAACTGCCTCATACATACCCTTCCAAAAGGAGACAGCTATTTCGTGTGGCGCTGAGTTTAACAACCCCCTCATAATGTCAAGACATAGAGACTGTGGTTGAGAACAATTCACTTTGGTGCCACGTATAGATTAAAATGAGTGTGATTTTAATATAATTTCAAATGGAACACAGTGACATTTAAATAAAGTTAATTGGGGGGATGGGGGCATTTCTGTTAACTCAGCTTGACCATGGTTGTGCCAACGGTTGTGCACTTTCATTGAATAACATGACTTTGAACAAAAGACGACTTTGACCAAGGTATCCATTTGAATCAAGCATTTTCACACAGTCTAAATAGCACTGCCCTGCAAAGTCCCACGAGAGTCCCAATATCTGACAGAAAAGTGAAGTAATTACCCTTTAAATGACCTCATCAGGAAAGGTCACTCTTCCCATTAGGTGGGCCACATTCCGAGCCACTTTTTTGAAAATGTATGTTCCCCAAAGCAGTTCATTATTGGACAAAAAAGATCTTAAAAAGACCTTCCACTTCCTTGGAAAACCCATCTGTAAACCTGAAGCCAGGTGCATCCCACAGTCAATCTCCTCTCAGTGCGTGATGACTTTTTTTGTCTTAACTGTATTAATTATATTAGACAAATACTTCAGTTACAATACCAAGCATAACTTCACTGACCTGCAACTCTTAAATGAGTAATAGACACTGAAAGAAGTATTACTGATAAAAGCCGATATCTACAAAAACTTTGCCATTTGATGCCTGACACCTAATTCTCTAGAGACTGTAGTCTTTTTATTGCAGACATGGGATGACATGATACTTTTAAGTATGAATTTGTACAGCTGAATAAAAATTTGCAGTCACCTCACATTGTTTCTACAAGAGGACAGGTCACATCCCTCACTTTTTCCTTTACTGCAGAAATGACCCAGTATTTGTAATCTTGACAAGACTTTCTTGCACTTAATAAATTTCACCAACAATAGTGTCGCGCTGACAGTCCGGTGGGCATTAGCTGATAGATGACTTACCGAGCAAAGCTGACATGTTTTGGAATATTCTAAGCAGCTCGGGCGTGATTCCTGGACTGTTCTCTAAGGTCACCAACCTGTGCACAGAAACATAGAGAGCCAAGTCATGACAACTGAACAGCATGAATATACAGACACGTCTATCCTCGATCATCATAGTTCTTGAATTTGGATAAGCAAAAACTACCTTTATTAAATACTGAATAATTGTGCCACCTTTCCAATATCTGATTTATTTGGAATAAATAGGCAATGCTTCAGAGATAATGATCTAAGGACTATTAACAGCAAATGTATAGGTTAATGACACAGTATTTGCCCTCTGTTTAGTCAAGAGAGGCAAAATAATTTACAACTCAATTAGAGGTACACCCTCGCAAATAACATGGCCCTTAACCCATTAACGTAAGCAAAGCGGGGGTGATCATTACAAATGGCTTTATTTACTGGTGTGAGCCTCCAACGAGAGACAGATAGATAGATAGAAAGAAAGAGCGAGAGAGCGAAAGAGAGAGCAAGCAAGGGAAAAACTGATGATCTGTGAAGACCGATGGTGGAGAAATGTGGCCCCATAAATGGATGAGAGAAAAAAAAAAAAGTGTCTGTGCGGGGGCGTCAGGTTGAGA
Organism: Alosa sapidissima; assembly: GCF_018492685.1. NCBI lineage: Eukaryota > Metazoa > Chordata > Actinopteri > Clupeiformes > Clupeidae > Alosa > Alosa sapidissima. Next base: position 7,885,444 of record NC_055974.1, read on the forward strand.
AATGTGTCCATGGACAAGACGATGAGAGATGACGGAGAGATGGGACAGGAGGGCGACGGAGTTACGGCGCAGCAAAGGCGCACCATCAGGAGAGATCAGCCAAGCACAACAGCTCCAGAGAAACCCTTGCTCTATAGACTCAATGTGACTGTTGGCTGAAGGCAGTAGTTGATTTATAGACCCTTTCAACTGCATAAACAAATATGTACGTTCCTATGGCATTTCCGGTGGCACAGAAAACAACATTGAGCTAATGGTAACTTGGGGACAGACAGACAAACAAACAAACACAAAAACACATTTTATAGAGCATCATGCTAAAATCTGATTCATTTTCATTTCAAGGTATCTGCATTGGTTTTGAACATTTCAACCGGAAACCCTCTAGGAACTGATTGAAAGGGTCTACCGTAAAACTTCAAATAATCGCAGAGTCCCTTTTAAACACCTGGCGTGGCAACAGGTTTGGGTTAAAGGCCGGTCTTCAGTAGAGGCCTGGTCTGTTTTTTAGTTTCGGGTTGTATTTAATCTTCTAAAACCCGTCAGATCGTCTGTTTAAAGATTCGCAATGACACAAAACCGTTACAGAAAGGAGGTTACAGCAGTGTGAATTAGATGTTGCACGTCGTTACAAGCCGTTGCAAAGCATTCACATGTCTGGTCACAGTTGCAAGGTTTTAGAATGTTGCATCAAGTTGCTGCTCATCTCGATGCGAATCCTGGGTGTGATTTGGGCTTAAGTATGGCGCAGACTGCGCACGTTATGATTAGATGGCATTAAAAGACTGCGGTGGGGAAAAGCTAGAGTTCCAAATTGTATAACTTTTTTTCCAATATGAACTATGCCTATATGTCCGACTTCGTCATCGTTCAATTCATCCCTTGTGTTTAAAATTTGCGGATAGGCCGATGGTAAGCTTGTTTTTATGCTGGCAACAAAACCAGAACGGTTCGCGAACGTTATTCTTTATTCTAAATGCCATGGCGATAAAGAGAAAGAAGTCAGAAAAGGAATATACCTTAGACTAGGCTATATCAGAGCCCGTCTACGAACATTCTCTGGCTATATAACCTATTGAAATAGGTTAATGATGTAAAGTAAATCAGTAGACTGATTTTTCAGTCCCGCTCCCGCATTAATGTGTCATTTTTAGTCCCGCTCCCGCCCGCATCTGTAACATGATGTCCCGCTCCCGCCCGCTAAAGCCCGCATGCAGGAGGGATAGCCTATTCAGTTTTTCTTTCTGTCTCACGAAAGGAGCACACACACCTGAGAGACTCCAGATGTCAGTTTCTTGGTTCTGAATGTAGGCTAACAACTGAAGTAGGCCTAGTCTGGTGCCCTCTTCCTCTGTCATGCTTTCGATTTTTGAGTTTTGACAATGAGCAGCAGGAACACATTGAACCCACGTAAACGACAATATAGGCCTGCTATGCTTAAACCCCGTTTTTTTAATGCTGCCTAACAGAACATCCAGCTGAACTATAGTTATGAACAGTACTTTAATAATTTCCATATTTAATTTTACGCACATATGTAATTTGCGGGAGTGCAGTGAATCATCGGTTTGTCCCGCACCCGCGAACGCACCTCTCTCATCCCGCCCGCTCCTGCAAAGAGCTTTCAAAAGCCGCACTCTTTTGCGTCGGGACCAGCGGGTCCCGCGGGACTACCGCGGGAGTGCAGACCTATGTAAAGTCAAGTGCGCTTCTATGGGACTGGTGTGTGCGCGCACAGTTTTTATTGATGAGTCGGAGTGGCAAGTGCTGCGCATAGTTGCAGTGGAATGTGGCTGCCCAGGGCATTATAAAACTTCTCACTCTTAGACCTACTCATACACGGCGGTGAAATGGCGTATTTAGCTGTCTAAATTCGAATAATATGCTGGGGGAGAAATCGTCGGACATCCATGATTATTTTGTTATTCAGCACCCCTGGTCAAAAATATGTTCCCGCGCGCCTGGAAGTAGGCTATGATTTGAATGTAGACTGTTGTCAAATTTGGCAAATACAAAACTGGAGAAACAATATGGTTACTGCTCTCTCATGCTGTTTCATTCGTGCCGAAAAGGAGGGAGAATTAAACATTAAGCTTCACTTTTGCATAAATAATTCCTGAACGGTTTTGGTCAGGGCTGATAATGCAACTGTATTTGACAAAGGACCGATATAGGCTATTTGCTAGTGACAAAATATGAGCTTTCAGTGTGATATGATCTCTTTGTAGATTATGTTTAATTAAAACGTGTTTCATCTGTTCTGGCTATCCCCGCTATTTGGATCTTACTGTATCTTACTCAATGAACAACATCTCAACACTAAATGAATGATGATCCGTAATTGTCATCAGATAGCCTAGTCATATAGGTAGACATTCAGTGTGTTTGAAATAATTAATTCAATAATATTTTCCATCTTTGCAGAGGAAAAGTTTTGTGTAAAGGGAATTAAAGGCCTGTCTCATATAGACGCCTGTCTCTAATACTAGCCAGTGCAGTTTGGCGATTTGGGAAAATAAAAGCCAGGGCTATTATTTGGAGTTTTACAGTATATGTGTTTGTTTCTATGACTATATGTGATGCCTATGTGATCTAAAACTAACTAAAAAGAGCCTTGTCTGTGAAAATGACATTGGGGGGAAAATACCAGAAATGGCCTTTTAGACTACAGACAGGCATAGTGTCTTGTTCTGACACACCGTGAAAAGATTTAAATATGCATTTGCAGCATTGAGGGGGAAAAAGCATTAGGCATCATAAAAGTTAGCTGTCAACTCTCCTAGTATAATCTCTTTATTCGACCAAATTGCAGAGATATGGAGTGAGCTTCAGTTCATTACGAGTTGCATAATGCTGATTTATGGGATCTGCTGCCAGCGGCTGTGTGTAGAAACTGACTACAAAGCAGAGAGGAGAGAACAAGGAGGGAGAAAGACTGCACAAGCGGAAAAGTGGGGGAAAGTAAGAAAAAATGAAAGAGAGACAGAACAGATAGAACAAGAGAACGAGAGAGAGAGAGAGAGAGAGAGAGAGAGAGAGAGAGAGAGAGAGAGAGAGAGAAAAGAAAGGAGAGACGGCAAACTGAATGCTGGAGAGCCAGTGAAACACGGTGGACAGGATGGGGGTGGTGGGCGGGGTGGCGGTCATGGCGGAGGGCAAGACAGCGGGGCCAATGTCCAGATATTGATAAATGGCTACTGGGGCCTGAACATGCTCTGCTGTTTAAAGACCGTCTACCTGGGTGCACAGACCGTTTGAACAGACTCTCAATGAAGGGGAGGGTCTGCTGCTGCCACTGCAGTTGGCCTTTAGGGAGATGTATGCTCCATATTTATTGTGTAAGGAGGTAATTACGGGGGGGAATAATGGAGGATGATTAAATGGATGTCTGGGTGTGTAATTAAGAAGACGTGGGGGGAGGGGAGGGCCACCAGATGAAGAATCCAATAAGCATGCGACATAAATTGCACTGCTGCAAAAACTCATGATTCTTGCCGACGGAAAAGGGAGCGTTTCAAGACTATTCTCAGTTACAGAAAGCTGAGGAGTGTTTAGTATTAAGGTGGATTTAACATTACTCGGTACATTTGTGTGTTTCATGAATCTCAGTGAGTAAATATTTTGTTCTGTATATGCACAGTACTGTGCAAAAGTCAGGGCATTCTCAATGACATACAATTTTACATAAGTATGTCAAAAGGAATATCCTATTTAGATTCTCAACGTTGAGTTGAAATCAGTGAAATTGATGCCAAATTTTTGGATTGTGGCACTTTGTATGTTGTGATCAGTGCAAATGATAAATGTCATTTCACGTGTATACAAACAACGGAGCAGTGCGTATTCCCTGAGTCTGCACTGTGGAGCAGTGTCCTTTCGGACTTATCGAACATCCGTACCAGAGTTCCAGGCCATCCTCGAGCAGGTACACGTGCGGTGGCTGTGACACGTCCGTGCTGAGCTGAATGACCGGCAGCAGGAAGGGGTAGAGGTTCTTGCTCTCCGCTCCTAAGCCCTGTGGATGGGAGGGAAAATCACAACGTTTCAAAACAAGTCCGCTCGAGTCACCATCTGTTTACAATCTCTTTGCCATTTCTGCGTGACCTTAGCCTTCATCCTTGAGCAAATGTCACCAACGGCCATTTCGCAGAGACAACACTTTCCAGGAGTATAGTAGTCACAACAGCGATAACACTTCCCAGGAGTATAGTAGTCACAACAGCGAGAGCACTTTTAAAAAAGAGGAAGTGACAAGATTCCCTCTCATTATGAATTCAACTTGAGGTCTGCCAAATTTGAAAGAGCACATTTGAGTACAGAGGCAGACAGAATCAGAATTGATAAAAGCATATTTGCTCATCAAAAGAGCTTGATGTAAAGGGTAAGTCTTTAGTAGTCTAGTAGTCTAGTCTTTAGTAGTCTAGTCTTTAAGACTTCAACCAGTGTGTCTCAAATATAGCCTGCTGAGTTGCTCTAGTGCCAAACTTCTCAAAAGTCGCAACTGCCAAATGTGATGTCTGATTTGAACTCATCCGACTCTGATTTAAGCTTTGATATTTAGACTAATGGCGTCAAGACTAGAAAGACACATGAAGATTAGTAGACTTTAGGAGCTTTTTTTTCTCTCTCCCTTTTTTCGCCCCCCTCCCGAGTTCTGTCCAGCACCTTGTCCTTATCTAACGGGCCAGCTGTACAACTGCTTGGCATGTAAACACAAGAGTGGAAAGGACACAGGGGGGGAAATAAATAAATAATTAAAAATAAAAAAGTAACAGCTTGGGGAGCAACACAATAACTGAAATCTGTTCTGCACCTAAACAAGGTTAACCGCAGCGTAGCAAGAGGTGTAGAGGAAAATACTAATTAGATCTCCACCGCTGTCAAAGGTCCACAGTAGTTGTTATTGAAAATCGGCAGCAGGCATCTCACGGCCTGCAAACGCCGCCGTGAGGTCATGGAGCGAACGCCGGCGTAGGTCATGTGTTTTGGGACCAAAATTCAGACGGAACATGGAATTTACATTAAGACAGAACCATTTAAATATTTATAGTTCACCAGTGGACGTATGTGGCAAAAATAAGAAAAGGCTAACTCTTTTCAGGGAACTGGAGGAAAACGGAACAGAAAAGATTCAATCTGGACTAGGAAATTTGGTCTGCATTTATCCCAATCCGTGAATTAGTGAAACACACTCAGCACACAGTGAACACACAGTGAGGTGAAGCACACACTAATCCCGACGCAGTGAGCTGCCTGCTACAGCGGCGCTCGTGGAGCAGTGAGGGGTTAGGTGCCTTGCTCAAGGGCACTTCAGCCGTTCCTACTGGTCGGGGTTCTAACCGGCAACCCTCCGGTCACAAGTCTGAAGCGCTAACCAGTAGGCCACTGCTGCCCAATATGCAACTATGCAATAACAAATGCCGCCCCCCCACTACATTTGTAAAGGACAATGGAAAAGGTGCTGCTAAAATCACTGGGCTGACAAGGGTTGTCAAATATGCTTAAGGCTTGTTTTAGCGCTCACAAGAAAATAATAGATTGTTTTCCAAAGTGAAGCAAACAAGGGATTGGCAAGGGATTGCACCTGCTCACACTCCTTGACTAGTTTTATTTAAGTAATTATTTAAATGTACTACATGATGTACCTTGTAAATAAAATTTAAGTTTTATTTACAAGGTACATCATGTAGTACATTTAAATGTAAGATGTTTTTGCCTATGACTTATGCCTACAAAGGAAGCTTGTTTGGTGATCTTGTCTTAATGGTAAATAGGTTTGGTTGTTGATTGGCCGCAATGGGAAATCCCCTACTTATAGCACTAGGAATTTAACACCTCTCTTATGTACATATGAAAAAAATTGACCATATTGGACAGAAAGGGACACTTGTCTTTTGGGAAGTAAGAGCAGCATAGCTGCCGTTTTAGCTGTAGTTGGTAGGGAGCATATCCTGACCGCTAGGACGTTTAAGCTGTAGTTGGTAGGGGGCAGATCCTGACTGCTAGGCAACTTGGAAAGATGGCAGCTCTGCTGTGACATCAAAAAACACAGATGCGCGCGCGCACACACACAAAGACATGACATGATTTACCACCATTGACTCACTACTGCAGGCATGAAACCCATTACTTAGATCATGTGACTGATATAGGCTGACCAAGTGACTGAAAAAAAAACAAACAAAAAACAAAAAAAAACAAATATGCTTTTACAATATTAAGTGTGCGCAGCAGAGGAAACCACTTCAGTCATTGGAGGTGGGTGTGAGGGCATGTGGCGGACGTACCTGGACGACATGGATGAGGGTGGTGAGGATGGCACAGCGGAGCATGTTGTGCTCCTCCGACTGCTTCCACAGCAGGGGCAGGTACTGCACCAGGCAGCCCACGTAAGGCCGGATCTGTGGCAAGGTCAGACGCAGCAATAAAGATATGCGTATTAGTGGATTTGTATTTGTATTTGTATAACATAGGTACTACCACTGAGGTTTAAATAATGTTTAAATGAATCCAAAATAAAAACATTTGAGGTTATTGTTGACTAGTATTTGCTGAAATATATACTCTTTATGTTCAATATATTTCAACATGATAATATAAATACAAATATAATTAAAAAATCTACAAAAGAAGCGTTGTATATTGTGTATGGAGTGCTGCTATCTAAACCAGGGACTGGATGTGCTGCAGGGCAAGGTTGCTGGCCTGTTGACATTTCACCTTTTAGGATGAAGAGGGGGCACTCACCTGAATGTGGACTCGCTCTATGACACAGGAGATGACGTGCAGGACCTGCATCTTGGTGTCACACTCCGTGACCTGCTGGAGCAGCTGGAAGAGCAGTCCAAAGATGGACTCCAGGTACTTGAGGTGAAAGCACACAATCAAACTGATTAGAACAGGAGACACTCTCAGCATGCGACAGAATACTCAGGGACACAGCAGAAATGACCAACAGTCTCATGAAACCTATATTTTGATGTTTCACTTAATTGAAACTTAATTTGATGTTTCAATTAATTAAAGTGTCTTACCGGTAAGAACTGTTCTGTCCGAAACTCAAAATCATCCACGGGTAAGAAGGCATTAAGGTCAAAGTGTAAATGAAACAGGAATTTCCTCTGGGAGTAGGAGTCTAAAAATCATATCTGTGGATTTCCTATCTGATTCTGCCTGGCCATGTGTTGCAGAGGGCACCTATTTACATGGCGCATGATAAAGCTGAAAATGCTATCTGCTTCTTCACAGACTTAAATTGCAAAAGTTTTACTGAAAGTGCCAACATTTGATACTTCTGCATGCCAACTTTCTGTGACGGGATTTAAGTAAATCATTCCTCATACTTTACTTTTCCCTTCACTGCCAAGATAGTGGCTTGTTTATGTTAGTGGTTCAGATAACTGGGGGAAACAAAATATCACCTTTTGAAATGAAATCAAACACTTCTGAACTAGCTTAGTCTAGACCAGGGGTGGTAAACTGCGGCCAGCGGGCCGGATCCGGCCCGCCAAGCACTTTCATCCGGCCTGCCAAGCATTTCATTTGGTTATCAGGCTGCTCGCTATTTTTCTCCTGCGATAGAGACGACGTTGGTTAGCTTTACTGCAAACTGCTTTTCACTCTCCTTAGAGAACTTTTACAACAAATTGTTGTGCGGCCCGCCGGCTAATTTTCAAAACCCAATGTGACCCTTGAGACAAAAAGTTTGCCCACCCCTGGTCTAGTCTAAGCTTTTTGCAATTACAATTATAAACAAAGAGGCTAAGCGACAACAGATAGCCTTTCAGTTGCTTGAAAATAGAACAGATGCATTTTCTTTCAGATGTTACAAAAGGGAAGACTTTGTCCTGTTTTATAGAACTTCAAAAACAGTTTTTGGAAAAACAATTATGGCTGCTTTCCAAAGAACCCCTTGTGAGCTTAGAATACAGAAAATAAACATTTAAAAAGGATATTCAGCTTGAGAGTTGTGGCTGTTTCAATCCGTACCTGTGAAGAGAGAAAAAAAAGAATGAACAGTACATCACAATAGACACAACCAGGCCTGGAATTTCATAATTTTAGGGGCAAGACCACTTGGCCTTCAGCTGGGTATATTTGCCTGGGGGCACAAAGGCCACACGTCAGGGCACCAAGGCCAAGGTTACCGATACAGTAAGCTACATTAAAAATGATCAAAGTTGTTTTAGCCTATTCACAGCAGTAGACCTGCATCACTTTATGAAACATAACAAAAACATGAAACATGACATTACATAGGACTGTAAATCATCTGATCTTAATATTTAGACATCAAGCTATATTTAACATTTATTTTCTATTTGGCCTTTTACGAAATCATGTATTGAACAATTTAAACACATTGTGAAACAAAGCCCAAAGTTGGATACATGCATGTAGAAATTTGCTTCAAATTCAAAACCCGGATTACTTCGAAAAGGTTAACTGTACATGGGAATGCATTACTCCTTTGTGATCTGTAAGGACTGCTGTTTATTCTGATATATGGTTTGTCATGTGTTAATGGAAAAGTTTGTGAAGTATTCCACCGAGATGAAAGGGTAGTAATGATGCACGGTCCACCGATACTACAAAAGAATCGCGATACCCGGAAATTAAAAATGTCACAATACCTAATTTTATTAGTGTCGATACTTTTAAGAATGGCCGTGTTCTTTTGAAGTAACAAGCGTGTGCGCAAGGCATGCTAGTGCTTCCCCTAGCCTGCGTGTCTTTTCTCCTCACACACGTTAGCAGTCATGCCACAAACAGCAAGACATGGCTGCTAGTTTAAGTGATGCTGTGGCTGCACAGCAGCAACACATAATAGTCTAATATCAAGTTGATTTGCTCACTTACATCTCTCAAGTTTGTGTTGCTAAACTACCTAGGCTATGGGAATTAGGTTTACTTCTACATCTGGAGAGAGCTCCTTGCTAACTAACCCGTTTGTGTATAGAGCTCACTAAATTACACTAATCTCTTTTATGATCCCAGGAAGATTTTCTTCGGCTTGTTTGTTTTTTGAACATGTCTTTTATCTAATGACACAGAAAGCGTAACAAATTGCATCCACATGTCCTTGTTATGCACTATATACAACTATTTTTCACTAGCCTAAAACCGTGAGACTGAAGGCTAAGCGACAGGCACTCAATTACACACACCACCAATGCGCACTCAACTAGACCTACACACCACATTAAAATATGCCTAGGTGTAATAGTTTTAAATCAGTGTTCAAATGACTAAATATTTTTAGCTACTAGTAATTATGCAGATTATAAAATACTATATTATAAAAACATTATTAGCAAAATATATATACTTTTATATGAATTCCAAAATATATAAAATAGAAACATGACAAAAGCAAATCATTTTCCGTGTGTGTTTGTGTGTGTGTGTGTGTGGCGGGTCGAGCAAATTCTAGGATGGCCACTGGTGTGAATGATCACACTATATTCAATATTACTGATGACAAGGCGGTGGGGGCCTCCAAATCAAATCAATTTTTTTTATTGAAATCGCAATTCTTGACTTGGTATTGGTATTGAAACAATAATTTTGGTATTGTGACAACACTAATGGGTAGAGAGATGGGCGCAGAACTATATTTAGAATAATATGCTTAAATTAAAGTTCCTTTTCTCACAAACTGTTTACCACAGCAACAAGTGGCTAACATTGTTTAAAAGCTGAGAAAAAGTTCTTCCGTGTGATGTGATCCATGTGATGTCTGTTGGAGATTTAGAGTTGAGTTTTTGTGGAGCTTTGTAGAGATAATTGAATCGGCATCTGATCATTTACTGTTAGACAGCTATTCTCCACCATGACAGAACAACAGAAAATGTTTCAGCTCAAGGCAAACACATATTATGGCAGACAGAATAATGTGTGGCAAAACCAGAATACTACACTAGAGTCTATGCGTCATCATAGCATCACTGATGTGGTGCGGTGTTTTTTCTAGGGATGTCACAATAACAGACATTTAGACTCTGTCTCAAATCGCGTACTTCTGCACTTACAATTCCTAATTTGAGTGCATGAGGGTGTTCACACTGAAAATTCCAACGACACGAAGGGCGCTGCAAGTTCCCGGATGGCGCACTCATAACGGTCAAAAAGCTGAGTGTGCAACGCTGGACACTTTTCGCCCTTAACGGACGCCATCTTGGCTAAATAGCGGAAGGGGAGGGAGCGTTTTCAAACTCGTGGTAATCGCGGTTGAGAAAGCTGAAGCAGCAGCAGTGGAAAACAGACTTTACAGAGGTACAAGCAAGTTATAACATAAACGGTTCATGTTTTGACACAGTATGACCATGTCACTGTCGAATTGAGGACGCCAATAAAGTTATATTAAAATGTTTGCGATCGTCATTTCCGTGAAGTGCACGGAGTTGGTGTTTGATATGAGACAATACTATTTTGTTAAAATTTGCGCACTCCGCCAGTAAGCACACAGTGCACATAGGGTACTACACGAAAGTGTACTCACGTAAGTACACCAATTGAGACAGACTCTTTGTAGTCAATACCAATAGCCTACTAATACTAGTGAAATCATCAATGCCACAGTAAAATCCCATGGTTTTATACCTGGTTTGTCAATAAATGTAATTTTAGTATGAAAATTTGTCAAATGATTTCTCCACAGGATTGATCTTTGAGCACATCTCTCCTCTGAACTAGCATTCAGCAAAAACATGAAGATGGATACAGCACACCTAAGATGAACCAAAGAACAAACTCCCTGGAAGATCAAATCTAGAATATCAAACACTACAGTAGACAGCATTGGAGTTCTCAACCTTGTTACAAACTCTCTAACTTCTGCCTCCAGGGGCCTGATGTGGGTCTGGCAGTTTCACCTTCTCTACCACTGTGTAAATAATGAGCTGCCTCCTCTGGTTCTTGGGTCTTGCTCCATTTATCAGCTGAACACAACCCAGCACTCCCTGCTGAACGGCTCCCATTATTTGTTGGAGCGGAGACGGACTCCTTTCACAGGGAATGCACTTCCTCCCCAACTGAACTCTCTTGTAGATAGATAGATAGATAGAGATTGATACTTTATTGATCCCCAGGGGAAATTCAAGGTCTCAGTAGCATACAGACAACACACACACACATTCACTAACAGCAGAAAAAGTAATTAAAAGTATATAATATAAAAACACAACTAAGCAATAAGGACAGTAGAAGATAAAGAATATACTAAATATACTAAAATACAAATTATATTAACTAACACTTAATCTAAATCAATTCTAAAAACAGTATCCACATAGTGGTGATTAATCAATCAAGAGGCGCTTGCAATGACTGAGGCAGGGACTGAGCCTGTGATTCTCTGTGCATAGTAAGGTAAGGTGAGGTGCTCTGTGTGAGAGAGTGTCATGGTGATAGTGCAATGGTGATAGTGGTCATGGTGATAGTGCAAATGAGTAAGTCCAACAGTGCAACAGTGCAAGAATAAAGTCTATATATCTATATATATATAACTATTTTAAGAAAAGGTATAAGTGTGGCCACAGTTCGGCTATGGCATGGAGGGAGGGGTTATGCATATGTGCTAATGTGCTAATATAGCACGCAAACAGTGAGGCAGAAAGACAGTGGTAAAAAGTGGCTAGTGGACAGACAGTATCCAAACATGGAGAGTGTGGAGAGGCAGACAGACTATGCAGAGAAGTCTATCATTGAACAGTTCAATGGCCCTGGGGACAAAGGACTTCCTCAGTCTGTCTGTTGTGCAAGGCAGTGAGCGAAGTCTCCAGCTGATCAGGCTCTTCTAATAGTGCTGTGGAGTGGGTGACACTCATTGTCCAAGATGTTGATCAGTTTGTTCAGGGTCCTTTTGTCAGATATTGAAGTGATGCACTCCAGTTCAGCTCCCACTACAGAGCCAGCTTTCCTTACCAGCCTGTCAATTCGCCCCGCATCCTTCTTCTTTGTGCTTCCTCCCCAACATACCACTGCATAGAAGAGGACGCTGGCAACAACAGACTGGTAAAACATACGGAGGAGCTTGCTGCACACATTGAAGGACCGCAGCCTCCTCAGGAAGTATAGCCTGCTCTGCCCTTTCTTGTAGAGTGCATCAGTGTTGGCTGACCAGTCCAGTTTATTGTCCAGGTGGAGACCCAGATACTTGTAGGTGCTTACCACCTCCACATTGACCCCATCAATGGGGACTGGTAGCAGAGTGGGCTTAGACCTGCGGAAATCCACCACCATCTCCTCACCATTGTTGATCCTTCAACCCAGAGATGTGGCATGGGTGCCAATATGTCCATTTAGAGGTGCAATAAATGTTTGACATGTTTGATCAACCCTTACCAAGGACGGCTTATAGCCACCATCACCAAACAAGGTGTTGAGGACAATGTGTGTTTGATCTCGCTGCTCTAACATTTGTGTCTCTTATCTAAACACAGACTGAAAACAGATCTGTGAGTGACAGCCAAAAACAGCAAACTATGGAGGGCTTTATGCTTTTATCTATGCTTTCAATCTATCCGGTGTCAACACTGAAATGTCAAACACAGCGAGCAGTACATGTGCTAAACTGCGTGCCCAGCATTAATGTGTAACCCCTTGAATGTGAGCTGCTTCAGAGAATTCATTCAACTGGTCTAAAGTATAAGTAAGTATAAGTATATATACTCTTTTGATCCCGTGAGGGAAATTTGGTCTCTGCATTTATCCCAATCTGTGAATTAGTGAAACACACTCAGCACACAGTGACCACACAGTGAGGTGAAGCACACACTAATCCCGACGCTGAAAAGAGACCAGTCCAATCCTATTGATTGACATCCAGAAGACCTTCAGCATTACTTTCCAAGAATTAACTGTGGAAACCATTTGAAGTGTCACTCTACAGCCCACAATCAACAGGACCATTCAATTGACCTTTTGGCTCACATGAGAGTATGCTTTGAAAAGAAGAGAGTGTGACTGTACCACCGTGGATGAACTTGACTGGCCTGCACAGAGTCCTGACCTCAACCCTATAGAACTCCTTTGGAATAAATTAGAGCGGAGACTGAGAGTCAGGCCTTCTTGTCCAACATCAGTGTGTGACCTCACAAATGCGCTTCTGGAAGAATGGTCAAAAATTCCCCAAAATACACTCCTATCTATCTAAAAATGGCTTAGGAATACACTATACAGAATTCAGGACCTGTTTCATGGACCGGTCATCGGGGAGTTAAATTTCATCTTAAAAGCAAACATTGAAGTTCACATAATGGTAACTGCAAAATGCATCTGTGATTACCCAGGTGGGTCCTGGCACCCTGCTGTTTTGGCGTGCCTGTGCCTTCTCTCCCTCTCTCTCTCATGCTCTCTCGTGCCATTTCATTGAGCAGGTGATGGTGGTCAAGTGCCTGATTGACAGGGGTATAAGACTCCTGCGACTACGACAATAGGGGCCGCTTCCTCCTCCCGGTATTTGGTCTTTGGCTCTCTTTGTTGTTTATCTGTTAACCCTTAGAACCCTAAGCTGTTTTTAGGGCATTTTCACTACCTTTATTCATAAGGATTTATTCTGGTCATTGTAAGTGCCACACACACATATTATATATTGTTTTTTTCAGCAGAGTCTAGGCTATCCAGATCTGCCTACTACTACTAATCATTTCATGTATTAGTACTAGCATTGATTTTATTTTGATTTTTAAAGAATTAAAATATAAAAATCATATTATAAAAATTCTTATATTTTGACCTGTATCTCACCACAGCAAGCTCATAGCTCTACATGCATTTCATGTGTGTGTAGGGCAGACTGTCCTGAAACGGGCAATATAATTGCCATGTTGGAGGGATACTCTGGGGCTGAGCAATTTACAGAAATATGTGGTGTGTGATTTACGGAAATAAATTCCATTTTTTATTTAGCGATGAAAAATTCTGCGCTCCATATCTGTGACACTAACTGATCTGACCTGACTTGACCCAAGTTTGCCTGTTAGCATGTGTGACTATGGTGTATGCACTCATGATGATTCTCAACTTTTTACTGCATTGCCATGAACAAAGTAAAGGCAAAAAAGGTGTTTCTCTGTTGAACAAATTGGGATGCAATGTGAGCCTTGAATTGGATGCCATGCAGGAATTTGCTAGGATCTCAAAACCGGATTATGAACATGTTTTGCCATAGAGAAACACACGATAGCGTTGGATTATAAACATGCTTTGCCACAAAAACAGACAAAAACGTGGGGTAAGTTGAGCTATATGAAGTTATTATTTTGCTGTCACTTCGTCTGTTTTATAACCCAGAAGGATGTATTTGGTATCAAATGATAGCTCTGTGTCTCCTCTTTCATCTAACATACGTGGCATATATATCCGATCACGGGTCCGCGAGTAATTACTCCGAGAGTAATGGGTGTGCAGCGTTGGTTTGTGTACATGACGTTAATATTTTGCAATCACTTCGTCTGTTTTTATAAGCCAGAAAGATCGATATCCATGGTACCAATGGATAGCCCTGTTTCTCCTCTTTCATCTGATATGCTTGCCATATCTATGCGATCACGGGTTCGCGAGTAATTCAAACGAGAGTAATGGGTGCGCAGGTGAACGCCGAGAAGTATAGACTTTAAATATGATGCAATTTTATTTAATTTCATGATTTTTTTTAATTTTCATACTTGATCGTACAGACAAGTGCATAGTCTCTTTGGAAAGTCCCACTTCTTCTCTGTCATAAAATATTTATCTCGTTGTGATGAACAGTCGCGGAGCAATGTAACAGAGAAGAAAGGGTGTGTTTTTTGACGCACTTTGCGTCAATCGGGTTCTAAGGGTTAAACCCCTAGACTGACTGAATTTATCAATAATACCTTCAATAGGTAGGCCCGAGCTTTGTGCTTTGCGTTTTGGCTTACGTAAAAGCACGGTGAAAGGGGCGTGATCATTAGAGGGCCTTCTCATACATCAGCAGTGCACCGAACACAGAAAAATCAATAACCCCACCCCAATCTGCTAATTCCACGAAAGGCTCTCAATGCGGCCACTTTTTTCCGATGGAGCGTTAACTGTGTTGTAACGGCGTCTTCGGTTATATTCTGCTCAAACGACCTGTACATGCAAAGACCCTATTCTAACGTGATCTAATGTAGTGGCATGCTTCCTGTAATCGCATGCTTTAATGACTGCCAGCTGGGAACGGAAGTGACAAACAAGGTAAAACTTGAATCTTGAGTAAGTGTGGCCGAACACACTCATGACAAATGGAGGTAGAGTGGAAGAGCTAGCATGTCTGTTTTGGGTTCAATTTGACAACCGCTACGGGATAACTTGCAACCTAGTGAGGAGTGACCAAAAATATCTCTCAGTGACGGGTGGATTTAACATTAATTTGCCAGAGGGCTGGGTTCCCTATACGGTTTTCTGTTAAGGGAAACTGTTCTAGGGTCAGTAAAGAACAGTGACAACTGTGAGATGTCTGGGCGAGAGGGCATCAAGGCTTCACGTTTGTGAGCACTGCTGGGAGAGGGCAGGGTGGATGACGGTGGACGCAACTTCATCATCCCCCAGCATTTAGCCTCTGAGAATCACACCACCCTCACAGGACAGACTCTGGCTTCCTCTCCCTGACAGGAGTGGGTGGAGAGGAACACATACATGTAGTATGTCGAGTGATGAAATGTGAAAGACATTGCTAAAAGACAACAAACCAGAATATGGTGTGCATGAAAACCTTGTCAATGATCATGATTAAAGTTCTGTCCCTTTAAAGCAAAAGCATGTCAATTTTCTACAACAATAAGAAAAAAAGATGTAGGAACACTCAGATTCTTTCCACAGCTGTGGAATGTGATATTTTTGTTCCTTTTTGACCTCTTCAGGAGAGCTGACAGCTCTTGGCTGCTGTGGAGTGTTCAGCTCAAGTGTTCAAGGTTAAATCAATTGCAGCCATGAAAAACATCCAACATCCAAAACTGATCAACACACATATGTACACACACACACACAAGCACAGAAGCATGCGTGCGCACACTCGACTGCACTCGACTGCTGTGGAGGTTTCTTCTCTAATCAGATTTAAAGGTGATGCTGGATATAATGGGGTTATATTGCTACTGGGTTCTTATGCGTGCAGACCCTTTCCTCAAAAAACGCCACAAAGCCTGCCGTCAGTCAACTCAACAATAGCACATCCAGAGAGCCCTCTTCCCCCAGGCTACCCATAAGCCTCCTCCACAAACACAGCCGCCCACACACTCTACTGCACCAGACATGGCTGCATATGATAAAAAAAATAAATAAATAAAAACTCTGCAGAAACACCCAGCTATCATCGCATCTCATCGCCACGTCCTCCCTCATATAGGCTTTCAATTAGCATAATCATCTAAGTAGTGATCCCGTTCATCTTGTACGTGCTTCAGTTTTCAACTGTTTCCCAACCATCATCCCGGGCTGAATATAAACCACAAGATCTGCACCTAGTGAATCAGCATGTTACGATAAAGATTGATTCATGCAAGTGTCAAAATTGTTATTATTGGGCAAACGAGATATTCAGTGTCGGAGTGAAGATGTAAGGATCAGAATATAACAGAAGATGCCGTTACGTAGGTTACACTCCAACGGAAAACAAACGAGCGCACTGAGAGCCTTTCGTGCAAGTAGCCTATTTGCACTGCGCGTCGTCATGACGAATGGCTACTCCAACAAACTCCACTCCAGTACAGCTATACTTTTGCTTTGAGTAAACTGAGTGCCCAAGAGCACTGTTGTCCATCATTTAGAACAGCGTGTGTGGTTCAATACAACACGATCATATAATGGTCTTCAAACATTTAATTTCTTCAGAAATGCAGCTCAGGGGAGTGGAGACAACGCAACATATCCACCCTGATATGACGGACCAATAAAACAAATCAGTACCATATGCAGACCCCCCGACTGCAAAACACATTCAAAATTGACAATAAATGACAAAAACGTCTGATTAATTCATCTGAAAACTGGGCCGCCAAGTCGCATGACTGAGGCACCCTAATTGGAGTGGGCAGAATTGATTCAAAGGAATGAGTGATCGGCGGTGACCGCTGATCAATACCTAAGGAAGATCGATGGCTTGGGGCATACATGACTCCTGCTGTCACATGTGTGGAATCCAGAACCTCTGAGGACAAAATGCCACCGTACAAAATGGTGATCACGACAGCCAGCAGGTCGCTTGTGGACACCTCAAGGATGGAGGTTTTATTTGTGACATGCCATTCGCTCAATGTACAAAAGGCTCTCAGTGCGCTCGTTTGCTTCAGGTGGAGCCAGGTGTGCTTGAACCTGCCGCTGTTGTTATGTAATGTAATTAGTGTCTACACGGACCGAATATAACAGAGGATGCCATTACAATACAATTACAATAACGCTCCACCGGTAACAAACAAGCGCACTGAGAGCCTTTTGTGCATTGAGGGAATTGTCAGTGTGTCCACAAGCATTCTGCCCTACAGGAGACTAACCAGAGAGAAACTAAATAAAGACCAAGAGCACCACATCAATGTAAATAACTATAACATCAGATGAAGTAGTGTTGAAGTGTGAAGTGTTGAAGCGTTTGAAGAAAACTAGAACAAACTTAAATCTCCGGTGCTGCTCTTTTAAAATCTTGCTCAGCTTCCTCTGAATCTTCCTTCAGAGAAAAGACAGAACGTATTTAGATGTGAACATGCAATACTGAGGATGTACTTCCTCCTCTATATGCACTCAGTTGTAGTCTTGTGCATGTAATACTCTTTTTAGCACATAAACAGCCACGCACACACTGGCAGATCTGACTAGCTGCTCGTCCTCGTCTTGTTACCTCTGTTTGCCTCAGCAGAGATGGGCGATTCTTTCAAAATTCCTTGATGCTGATGGAGCTAATTGGTCACAGGTGAATAACAACAAGCAAGCGCCGCTCAGAGGCAGAGAAAAATGATTCATCCACAAACATACACACAGACACACACACAGACACAAACACAAACACACTGACACACACACAAAGACACAAACACGCACCCAGGCACGCAAGCGCGCACACACACACTTCTATTACGGTACCTGACTCAAATTGATTTAGATTGACACCTGTCGACCTGTACGTTATTGAAAAGAGGCGCTTTTTAGTTATTGTGTGGGTGAGATGAAAGAACAGACAACAGAGAGTCTCTGACGGGATGCAATAGCGCGACAGGCTAGCAAATAACTAGCAACCGTTATGCTGAGGAGCTAATCTGAATTCATCCAAACCAGCTGAGTCCAGAAGGCCACTGCAACTCGCCATCTGTCTGGCTTCTAAATCTCACCATTCGGCATTGGACCTGTGCCAAACATTGGCAAATACCACTACTCCAAACAGGGGGTTGGTGAGATATAGTGAGATGTGGAAAATGTCCTGACCCGAAACTCACAAGACACACGAGAAACAAAGTGGCTATGCAGCAGACAGAAGTGTTTTGATGCATTCCGGAACACAGAGAGTGTCAGAGAGTTATCATCATCATCACGAAAACCATTTCCACTTCCTGTTGTGCGAGCTCATTTATAAAAACAAAATGACAACAAAACCTGTCATAGTTTAGACAAGATCACATCACCACACAACCTCCTGAGGAATGCATGGAAAAACATGTCTGCACCACCACACAAATAACACCACATCTCCCTAAAACATACTGGTATCTAAGAGTGTGATACAAAAAAATCTGTGTGCTTTTCAAACACTAGCTCAAAACAATAAGCTCTGACAATGCATTAGTCACATGAGAAACATTTTCTTTATCTTTTTTCCCTGACTTGTAATCTTCCATAAAAGCTCTTATCTTGTGCCAGATATAACCCTCGATACATTAAAAATGCAATCTACATAAGAGCCTTCTAACAGAGATAAACTGCAGCAATGCTGTGCATCGCATAGTGGGGGCCCAAACATTGATTTTTCTTGGCATCATTGATAATAATAACAGAAAGATAAAAAAAGGAAGATTCCACCTACCACGAGATCAGGGTCTTGCATGAGGTTGAGAATTACTTCATACAGCACCGGCCGCAAGTCTGATTTGAACTTCACAGAGATCCATTGCCCTATAAGCCATATCACTCTCCTCCGTATCAGTTTATACCTAAGCACAAAACCAGACAATCGATCAGCATTAACCAATACTGACAAATGGCAATAAACAGTAGCACATTATTCTTCCAAAGCAATTACATGATTGTTGTGAAAAACAGGGAAGGCTTCCTTACACTCCACACCACACAATGTTTAATACACAAACCGGGCCTCACAATGTCATAACACTTCATTCAGATTTTCATGGATCCAGTGGTATTGTTTAGAAAATCATGTCATGATGGAGAACAACTGGCTTTTACAGGTATTTGCACACACATGCTGCTTGTAGGAGGAGAAATGCTCCTGCCTTCAAAACATAAATAAATAAAATCACACATGGGGGTTCTCTCTCTCTCTCTGTGTGTGTGTGTGTGTGTGTGTGTGTGTGTGTGTGTGTGCTTTGATGTTTTTTTAGAGCAGCCATCCAGGAATCAATAGGGAAGCTGGATTGGCCCAGCTGTACTGCACAGGCACTTCCCTCTGTTCTCCCTGGCATAATCAACCTGTCCCCTTTCATCTAACTCTTTTGAGGGCACACTCAAGACTTCTCACTTCTAAGACTGTTAATCAGTTCAAAACCCTTGGACTTACAATGGTTGTAACCTTCAGTATTGGTTGACTGACATCAGCTTGGCAATTTATTATGACCGACATTGCACCCAGGTGGTTATACGGCGTTTGTCGCTTTTCCCTCCTACATTTTAACCCCTAATTTCTGGTTAAATAATAAATCAAATCAAATACTAACTAACACTTCAACTTGGTATGTTTGTAGCCCCACGCTGCTGTATGGTTTGTGTCCCTAGATGTGCTCTCCTTGAAGTGAGGTAGGGTCACAGCAATATTGGGGGGCAACAGCTTGAAAACAGTTTGGCCAAAAATGAAGATATTTTCATGGCAAACTGGCCTCCAGGAAGCATGTTATCCTAGCTAAATCATTTGTGGAGTGGCCTGATGACTGCTGTTTGTGGCTAAATTTAAACATATTATTATAATAGTGCACACCGCTGTTCTGTTAGAAATGTTGATACTTGTAGGCGTGTGTATACCGCTGTGCTGCTATGAATGTTGATACTTGTGGGCGTGTTTGTAGGATGCACTCCTAATGTAGCATTACATTCAGACATATTCTTTCCCCAGAGAAAACTTGGGCGAGAAGAATTCTCCCTAAAGTTTGATATTTGTTTTTGATAGACAACCTGAGAAGAATGTCAATGAAATGAAACAATGATCGTTGCCATGGCAACGGGTACCTGTTGTGGCTCACTTGCAGCTCGGCCAGCAACTGGTTCTTGAACCAGACATCAAATTCCACGCTGTCAAACAGCTCATAGGCTGCCAGCCCCACTGCATTGTAGACTGCAACAAACAAGTGTCATTTGGACAGTGAACCTACTGACAAATCACTGCACGAAATCTGTGCAAGATACTGAAATGTGAAAGTCAATCAATTATCTTCAGCTTGGTCGGTCACAAGTCTTGTCAACATGGGAACAGACTGAGCTGAAGCATTTCACATGCATTGCATGAGACTCTCCACAAAGAAAAATCCACATGCACTTTCATTTCACTCTGATTTGAATGCACTCAGGACAAACTGCTCAAAACTCTGAGAGTAGAGGGGGGGAAAAAGACCGTACCAGCATCCTTCATTAGCAGCTGAACAGGTTCTTCCACATTCGTGGGGCCTGAAAGGAATTCATCAAACATGATTAATATAGCCATAGAAGTCACCAGTGGTTGAATGCAAATCACACACAGCATGCAATATCTTTGATCTCAGCGCTTTTCAGAGATGCCTAAAATCACAGTAAACAACAGCAAATTAGTGTCTTTTGAATTGGACTTTGATCACACAAACAGTGGCCTCCTAGTGTGGTTTTCATTCACTTTAATCCAAAACACTGCAGCATCTAATGCACCAAAAGCATGTGTCACTGTTGTTGTTCAGTGTAACAGGGGCACATATGACTGAACGGAGAGCACTATTTAACTGGCAGGCCACCCAGATACACCCACATTCTAATCATGATCTGAGTCCTGAATGTGCCTAATTAGGGACATTCAACATCTTGATACTGCACTAATTAAACTCCACAAATGAGAATTGATACTGTAGGTGTTCAGGGCTTAAAGTATCATGGAAGAATGGGCTGCTTCAAGCACCTAATCAAAGAGGCCTTAAATAGCTCAGCTATTTGTCAGGTAGTTATCAAATTTAACCTAGGTTTTGTCACAGGGTTTTTAGCACAAAATGATTCATGTCAGTCAACAGTACTTTGAGCACATCGGTCACCTCCCAAGCTATTTATTCCACTATCTGTCACCCGTCAAAATGCCCACAATCCGCTTGTCTCCTAAGAAGAATGCCTTACATGTACTCTGACCTTGAGCTCACAGGCGCATCAATCAGCTACTATCAGTTACCGCACACACCCACGTATGCGCATTCTCTCTCTCTCTCTCTCACACACACACATATGCACATTCTCTCTCTCTCTCTCTCTCACACACACACACACACATTTAAATTCTTTATTTGGATTAGAAGATAAGCATACATCATGGCATAATCCAAATTTGATAGAAAGGTGTACAACAGCAGCCAATATCCCAGTCCATTATGCACATTAGGGGTAAAGGTGGCACCTGCGCCTCCATATGTAGAGGCTGCCAATTACTGCTGATACAGAGCAATATCACACACACACACGCTCTCTCTCAGACACACACACACACGCATTCTCTCACACACACACAAAATCGAGCATGCAGATTTGGTTAAGAATCAAAGTAGTTCAGAAGAAAAACTGTGAATACATAAATGATACATTCCCATGCACACTTGCTGGTGTTGGTGCAAATGAACACTCGTTAGTGGCAGAATCTCAAATACAAATGCAATGACAAAAAAGATGTGAGGAAACACTAAGGAAGCACTGGCTTCTTTGAGCATTTGCAATTACATTATGATGAGTAGTCATTGTAATGCTATGATCTATACTACAAGTCTTTGAAATATGGTCCAAATGACTGCACCACTACAGTTAAAACTCCTCATATCTATTAGCTATGAATTAAATATACATCAACCTACTACAATAATTAAAAGCCAACTAATTTCCATAATTACTCAAGAGCATGAGAAGATAACAGTCCAACACATGTTGCACTCTATGGGACATATTAAAATAACTCCATGAAATGATATGGAAAAAACAGATTACCAAGAAATGAATAGATTGAAGTAGCCGATAGCCAAAAACTGTGTATAGTGGACAACTGTACAGTCTGTGTCTCAGAGTTCTCGCTATCACTATGCAGCACTGGTTAAAACTTATATTCTGCAATGCTAATCTCTGAACTTTCAGGAAAGTAGGTCGTGTGAGCTATGCCTTTTCCATGTTTCATTAGTGTCTGAACCGTGACTGGGACTGTCTGCCACTGGCGTGTGAAATTACAGAGAGGAATTAGCGTGCGGGGCGCGGGGGGCCAGAGCTGCCGTCAAACTCACCCTGCAGATTCTGCACCATCTCCAGGAGCACAGGGGTTAATGTCTGGCTGTAGTTGTGGAAAATGTCCAGGAACAACACCTCAGTGCAGGGCTACAGTACGGGAAGAAAGAAAGAAAGAAAGAAAGAGAGAGAGAACAGAGAGAGAGAGAGAGAGAGAGAGAGAGAGAGAGAGAGAGAACGCCAGGAGTTGAGAGAGCGATAACAATCCCTGCTCAGGCATCCTTAACACACACACACACAGATCATCATCAACAACAATCAATATGATCACACATCACCTCACACCAACTACCACATACCAGTAAGACCCACAAACCAACATTGTTACAACTGGAAACACACAACACACAGGTGCCATTAGATTGGAGCAGACACCAAGCTGACAGAGGAGCGTGCTCTCCATCACTTCCTCAGTAGGGGATCGATGGGAGCATCGAGCGGCAGGGTCAGATTGAGCCCTGCTCCCTGACAGATGTCAGTGGGGTCCAGGGACCTGTCACTGGCAGACTGACAAGCGACCAAACACGAGGGGGGGGAAGGTCGAACGTTAGCTCAACACCGGGGCCACCCGGCCCTTTATCCACTCCCTCAAGCTGGACCCTGTGTCCACAGGAAGCTCGATCCTCATCAAATTACATGAGGTGTGTTACCGGTGGCATCTACCACGGCATTGATCCACACAGCAGTAAAGGGATAGTGAGTAAAATAAAAATTTGAATCCGCAGGGGAGAAAAACAGCTAAAAAGAACCACCAGTGGAAATAAAAACAGGACTTCTCCATTAACACAACAAGACATTACACCTATGGGGATATTCCAGGACAGATTTTTATTCCAACCATTCTTTCCACCCACCTACCCCAACCCAGAAGAAGTTCAATGTACAAGAAGTACAAAATGAATTATCCAACTACAGAAACAACTCCCACAGCTAAATATCAGTTCACCCCAGCAGACTGAGTGTGCCATGTCATTACTGCTTATACAGCTGCCTGACCACAGACATCCATTACCAGGATCATTCTGAGTAATCTTGACTTAACCCAAGTTGATGTGATGGATGGAAAAACTCATAAGACTAGCGAGAGCCTACCAAATGACTAGCCATTACAGATAATAAAGCTAAACATTTGACTGTAGGAGACTCTCCCTGGTCAGGTTGATGCATGAGAAACACAGATGGATTGGTAGTCCTTTACCATGTACAATGACAATGACGTAAACATGGGGCACGTTCAATATAGAATGGGAGGCATCATTTTGCGGCAGTCTTACATACCCTTACAGTTATGGTCCTATTCAGCACATATTAGTAGGGACCAACTGACATACCCCACTGGCAATTCTATAAATACTGTATTATTATCAGGTGAAGCCAGTCTCCATCAATATTTATTTAAACAAGTCCTCAATACAAATGATTATAAATGAACAAATTACACAATATCAAAGTATTAGGTTTTCCAATAACTGTGTAGCCAAAATGTAGAAATGTCACATAATGTTCACTGCTTCATATCATAGCAAAGAAACTAAGCCAGGAGCATTTGCATATGAATGAGTAAGCGGAACAGTCTCTTAATGGCTACCTTTTCCGAATAAAATAAATGACCAAATTTGGCTGAAGCCATCATAATGAAGTACAGCATTAACCTTGGCGCGTCTAGACCACAAATAACCTGATAAACACGACAGTGTTATTAGAGACAATTATTATGATCATAATTAACATTTACTACTCAACAGCCTAGCTCATAATGTTCTCCTATTTTCACACCCATTTGGCCTTAGACCTGGGTCAGACAGTTTATTGGCTTTTCCTAAGTGGATGCCATTCTTGGCAGCTTTTGTTAGCTGGAGAACAGAACCGTCGTTGCTTTGGTTACAGGAGAGACTTCAATGTGTCCTCAAATTTTGTCTCACTGAACTAAACAAAGTGTATAATTTGGTGTCAATTGCAAGCTTCTCTGACACAATGAAATTGCTGACATACTTGTCTGAATAAACAACCACTGTTTCAGCGTTATGTCAAATTGTGTGTGAACATAAATCCTGTTTTGTTTTTTAAATGGCACATAAACGGGACTTATGTGTGAAAACAGTGTGAATTGAACAAATCATTTGTCCAACTGGGACATCAACAGCAAGTAAAACAGATAAAGACAGCTGTAAAATAGACATCAACTGTGCATTTAAAAAAACATTTCTCTAGACACGGAGTAACTTGCAAAATAAGACTTTTAACATCATATGCGGTCCCTCCCCATTCAACGGTATTCTATGCTTGCTGTAGGATATGGAGTTTATGTTAAAGTGAGTCGCGTCCATTCTGAAGCTGTGGGTATTAACCTTCACGCTTCAATACGCCTTTCATGTACAGAGACTTTGTTTGTTTTAGTAGCTTAATTTCCATATCCAAATAAATCATGTTTGTCGATTAAGTCTCAGGTTAAAGTGTGCACGATTCCATTTTTTTCCTCAATATACTTGTACACTGCATTCTTCATCAAACTCCCTTGACAATGAGCACATTTGCACTATTGAAATGTTATGCCACTGATAAAATATGAGGGAATATGTGTGTGACCTGATTAAGATTAGCTCTTGCACACCACTCATTGCACAAAAGGCAGAAATGTATGCAAGAACATGTTTTCACACAATGTATGCAGTAAAGCCAAGGACTCTCGTGGTCAAGCCAATATACATGGCCTAATTGGTATCTCATATCTATCTTGGTGCTCTATAAAGAGAACTGTGTTTTATAAAAGGAACATGTTTGTTCTGCACAAATGACACATACTGTATGCATGCTGTGCCTGTATGTGAATATAGTGCCATTAAGTGTAATTTGTGCTTCTGTACAACAACCTCTCCAATATAAAACAGAGGAAAAAAAGTTTGCACTATGAATGAGTTCCCCAAGCACTTGGTATACATAGTATGATTATACCATTCACTGGTCATAGTTATTTGACAGGACTCACCCGTAAACTGTACTTCCAGGAGTCCCCTCCTGTTTCTTCCACCGCTAAAACAAAGTAAACAGAGGGATAAAACATTATTTATTTGCCAGACAGAACAGGTGGTTTATGTGTTCAACACAAAATTCACAGTGTTAAACCATAGGCGTCTCTCAGAACATTAAAAACACACATTTTTTAACTTGCCTTCACCTTTTCTACACAGTAAATCATTTTGTGATGGGAAAAAATCAGGATGCAAGGGAGGTTGCTCAAAAATAGACATTTTTCCCCTGCGCCATCTGCACTAGAGCCATGGATGCAATTAACAGAGTGGGCGCTAATGAGACCATTTCTCTGCCTCGAAACATCTTTATTTGCAATAATCATCTCCCGTTGGTCTGGGATGAACAATAACTCTACGCCGCGATGCTGCATCACACTGTTCAGGAGACAGACAGATATCAAGATAGACAGACAGGTCTGCCCGTCACCCCTCTATCTCTCTCTCTCTCTCTCTCTCTCTCTCTCTCTCTCTCTCTCTCTCTCTCTCTCTCTCTCTCGACGCTGGCTGTTGTAAAAAAAAATCCTGCTGAGAAAGTTCATCAGGAATGCAGCTTTCAGTGTCAGAGTGAAACCATTTTGCATATTGTATGTTATTGTGTGCACCAGCGTTGTCAGTGTATGGCCAGTCATTTGACATGTTCATGGGGCAGGTGGGTGTTGGTGTTTAGGGGATAATTACAATACCAAAAACACAATGCTGCTTCAAGCAGTCTGGCCAACATTCCCTTTTGATCGGAAATAAGCACTGCATTTTTTCAAAGGCAATTCCCTAGAGAGTGATGTCAGAGTAAAAATGAAATATTTTAATGCACTTTTTTAGAGAGTCAGCCATTGTTTTTCAAATGCTCCGTATTCATAATAACTACCAATACCAGTGACCATTACAAATGTCCCCCTGTTAAAAGTAGTGCTACAATGTGACATGGATTCCTCGTGACCTGGAAACACTCAGAGTCAGCTCCACCAGCCCGGCAAGCACTGCCAACTCTGAGGGGACAATCCCATTTCCCCACCTGCCAAGTAATCACTACAAAAGACCAAATCAAAGGGCAAACATACTTCTCCTGAGGAAAACAAGGCAAAACGCCACGCGGCTCTGCCAAGACTTCCTCAGCTCGGACTGGGGAGTGTGGACAGCCAGATTAAAGGTGAGGGCTAGCTTCTGGCTGTCTGATAGATAACAAGCGCGTAGCACGGTGGCGGCGTCTGACTCGAAGGTTATTTGCTGCTGGCTTGTCCAACCGTTTTACGGCCTGGTGATAAGCGTTTGTTTACTTCGTGGTCACCACAGGGCTGCCTGGGAACGTGGCAAGTGCTCCTCTCCACTCTGCAGTATTCCCCAGAGCAGAGAGTTATTGGCAGGGCACGCGCACACATCTGTGCATTGCCAACCTTCATACAAATGCAGGAATTTTACAAAACGTTACAGGAGTGTCAAGACCAGTCAAGACCTAGGATGTACATGATTAAAGCAACACCTTAAATATGGATTTGGTTTAGTGGTTTTGATCAGTTATTTTGGATGAGTTACTACTTCTTAGTTATTAATTAGCTGGCTTGCTGAACAGTCTTTGAACAACTCAGAATATACCCATATTCATATTCAAGTTTGGACGACATATAAAAAATACAATTTAATTTTCTTTTTAAGGAATTTGAATACAAAGCAAAGGTTTTTGTTCTGCTTTTTGTTGCAGCACTCAAACTTAACTGAGCTTAATAATGGCTTTGAAAAGCATTCCCACTGGGCTGTACTACCCTGTTACTCGGATGCCACGTAGTCAAAGCCCAAAACCCAAGTGAGTAATTTCCTTGGCAGTGTGGGATTTCTTTTTTTATCTCTGAGAATGGATCTGACATTGAGATGAATACGGTTTACCATTATGTATTGGGCAATAGAATGAGGAGGCAAAGAGTAATGGGGCTGGTGCACCTCAACACTGATTAATTCAGTGTTTACCTTGCAGTTTAGTGCCTGTCTGAATTTTTTCTGAAGTCACACCCACAGTGCAATCCACTGTGTTCAGCCCAAACACAAACTGTAGCTGAAGCAAACGGATTTTTAATACATCCAAGTACATCAAGCACTGAAGCCGCACTTGTTCCAGACAGCTGTGTGCCGGCTGAAGAAGAGAGCAGCCTGTGCAATAGAGGGGGGTGCTGGTTGGTGGCTGTTTTGGAAGTCGTTCCTCCTTTGAAGCATCACGGAGTGTTCTCATCCATGGATAAGAACAAAAACTGTTCGCCTCCAAAAGTTCAGGGACGACAGTATGAAAGGGCCCCTACTCTCCCTTTTTTTCTGGCTTGATATATTTCATCTACAGATCTGCAAGTAAAAGTTTCTGCTACTGAAAGTTTACAGCTGAGCAATAATACTAAAAAAAAATCAACAAAAAAAACGTTGTCACGTCAAGCGTGCAAGGGTGAAAAAGACTGCTTCTTTTTTCCTCACACTGAGAATTGAGACGAATAACAGCTTAACAAAAGTTGTTTTCTACTTCTGTTTTCTATGAAGATGGCAAGCAAAAAACAAAATACTCTCCACACTTCACAAAAAACATGATCCTTTCGGATCGTATCCATATTTCTGACAAACAAACGCTGGTTACATATGTAACTGTGGGTCTACGACTGGTGGAAGACCGCCAGATGGGGTCTGGAGACAAGGAAGTAGAACACCAAACATCCCAATAGACAAACACCAATGCAAACATCAATGCTTGTTGGCTCAGTATCATCTTTGCTGCATGACTCAATTCAAAGGCAGCACAAACGTGCCAGATGCAATGCCATCTTTTAAAACAAAACTGTGTTTACTCCCATACACACCAAAACACTCTCTCCCATACACACCAAAACACTCAGCATACGTACTAAAGCTGTGTTTACAGGTCTGTCTGTATTTTCTGTCCCATACGCACTAAAGCTCTCTCTCCCACACGCACCAACACACTCTCCCACACGCACCAAAACACTCTCCCATAAGCACCAAAACACTCTCCCATAAGCACCGAAACACACTCTCCCATACGCACCGAAACACACTCTCCCATACGCACCAAAACACTCTCTCCCATACGCACCGAAACACACTCTCCCATACGCACCGAAACACACTCTCCCATACGCGCCGAAACACTCTCTCCCATACGTACTAAAGCTGTGTTTACAGGTCTGTCTGCATTTTCTGTCCCATACGCACTAAAGCTCTCTCTCCCACACGCACCAAAACACTCTCTCCCATACGCACTAAAGCTCTCTCTCCCACACGCACCGAAACACTCTCTCCCATACGCACCAAAACACTCTCCCACACGCACCAAAACACTCTCCCATAAGCACCGAAACACTCTCCCATACCCGCCGAAACACTCTCTCCCATACGCACCAAAACACTCTCTCCCATACGTACTAAAGCTGTGTTTACAGGTCTGTCTGCATTTTCTCTCCCATACGCACTAAAGCTGTGTTTACAGGTCTGTCTGCATTTTCTGTCCCATACGCACCGAAGCTCTCAGGGTCTTCCTCCCACATGGCCAGCTCCTCCTCGGTGAGCAGGAAGTAGTGGGACACCAGCCGTCTGCCGATCTCCGTCAGTGTAGGATGTGTGAAGAAGGCCATCTTGATCTTGTGCGCTTCCAGGCTCTCGGGTTTTGTGTCTGTGGACAGAGTCCAAAGCCTTTAGCATAAGCTCACGCAGAAAGCTATTTGTGGGTATGGAAATGAGGTTAGGAAAGACTTATTGCAATGGTTGCCAACATCATACTTTCTCTCTTAAAGTTGAGGCCGATACTGCCAAGATATACAACTAGCATACATCTTAAAGTTGAGGCCGATACAGCCCAGATATACAAATAGTAATCCTACAGAACAACTAATTGACCAACACGTATAAAAGTATCAACACAGATAACTCAAATATTTATGGAATCAAACCCATGACGCTAGGATAGATCACATTTTAACTGTAAACAATTGAAATCGAAGAAATGTTAAGTATTCTGCAAGGAGCAACA
This sequence comes from Alosa sapidissima, assembly GCF_018492685.1. Classification (NCBI taxonomy): domain Eukaryota; kingdom Metazoa; phylum Chordata; class Actinopteri; order Clupeiformes; family Clupeidae; genus Alosa; species Alosa sapidissima. The sequence continues at coordinate 7,915,138 of NC_055974.1, forward strand.
TTATGGTGAGACAGGAAAATTCTAAATAACAAACAAACAAACAAACAAACAAACAAAACACTGTTACCACTAACCTTCAATGTTTTTGTTAGGTTTGTAGGCATCGTTCTTGACGATCAACTTGATGAGGTTCATGCACTGGACGATGAAGCGTTCGAACACCACGCCCTCGCCCATCTCCGTGAAAACGTAGCTGACAGCGAACTCAAGTGACCGCTGGATCAGCGGGATGAACGGGTAAGGGTGGGACTCCAGGAAGTCCAAAAGCTACATCAAAATAAACAATCACTTCAGTTTCGCGTCTAGAAATATACACTGTAGATTAGTGACAGGCATAAGGTAGCTGGTTCATTCGATCTTCGGTGTTGACAAACAAAAATGAGATGCTTCATTCGCTGCAGAGCTAACAAGAGTTTAGCGAGCAAACAGGAACAGCCATGTGTGAGGACTCGCATACATCAATGCATGATTTCCTAGTTAGTCAACACAGATGTTATAAAAGCTCTAAATTGTGGACCCCTTGTGGCCGGGAAACCCACTATGACCCTACTACTCCAGAATAGAGTCAACCAGATATAAAGAATGACTCCGGCCCGGAGTGGATTTTCGGAGGATGAATAATTATGCTAAATTGCTCGGCTAATGAGGGGATGTTTATAATAGGGGAGGAGCACTGCGGAGTTAAGCCACCTTTATTCCTCCCAAACCCACTCACATCTCCAGTGGAGAAGTCAATGATCACTGAATGCTGCAGATAAGGTTAACATGTGATGCCTGCATTTCAACTGACAGTGAGGATCTACTCATTTAAAATAATGAATAGAAACTGGATACTGATTAATTAAATATCTTCAAATTTGTAGACCTAGTTTAAATAGTTCCAAGTTCATCTTTGAATATGTATTCATCAATGGTTATTTGTGGTGTCAGTTTGACTTACAACTTTGGTGAATAAAATGATGGTCTTCTCTAGTTTTTCTCTGCAGACGTTTCCTGGCTGAACTGGTCGACCTGTAAAGATCAATCATAGAAAAGTCGATATATAAACACACACAGCAATGACTGACACAGAGTACGGAAAAGACTTGTTATGTGGACTGTTCACTGCCTTTGAATGGAGTTGAGTTCAGGCCTTGGGTTCCGTAAAGTGCCCTGAGCCAAAATTCACTGCTGGCAGTCTCTATAAAAACAAGATTGGAATTTGACTGAATAATATTTTACCTGTTCAACCAAGGTCCACAATATCTTGTGATGCATTGCATATGGCTTACACCATTTCCTAATCTCAAAAGAGGCACCAGATTCGCAAAATTCTTACATGCATGCTGATTACACACATGAGAGACTGAAAAAGCCTGCATGTCTGTGCAGCCGACATATAGGATTATTTGGATCAAAGAAAGTGGTGGCAAAATGGTCAAAAAGGAGTCATGTAATCAGCGGCACAGGAATAGAATTATTACAAGGTCATTCCGGATGAGTGGTTCACGTCAGTGAGTACGTTTATTCACACCTGCCAGCAGCTGATAATGGCTGGTGCTCGAGTTAATATCCGCAGCCAGATGTCTGGGAAGCAATCACGGGCAGCCTAGAGTGACACAGTCTGCTCCCTCTGCCTTACATGACAGAGGTGGCAAACGCCTCCATGGAGCTATGTCACGTCCCTCGTTTTTTTTTTTTTTTTTGGTTGATGTGGTGATGTGTTAATGGGTTAATATGTGAAGCAAGAACCCCCCAAAAAAAACAAGAAACCAAAAAAAATCCATTTCCTTTTCTTACAAGTATGTTGTGTTCACTGCAGCCCAATGTGATGCTAAATATTTGAAGATGTACTGTGAGGCACGCTGAATACAACTGAAACCACCGCAAGATTATAAAGCCGGCAGATGTATCAACATCTCAGAGCCAGGGGGGGGTTTCTCTGTTGGAAATATTTCTCTTAACTTCTCTGTTGGAAACTATTTTCTTGGCAGCACAGTATAGATGCCAGGAGTATAGAGCCGATGCTGTACTGTTCTGATAAATAAAAGATAATGAGTCTACGCAGTGCCGTTACCGCAGTCATAGGTGGTAATACGCATGTCGTAACTGGGAGATGATTCTGACTGAGGCTATGCAGTGGCGTTACCGCAGTCATAGGTGGTAATACCCATGTCGTAACTGGGAGATGATTCTGACTGAGGCTATGCAGTGGCGTTACCGCAGTCATAGGTGGTAATACCCATGTCGTAACTGGGAGATGATTCTGACTGAGGCTATGCAGTGGCGTTACCGCAGTCATAGGTGGTAATACCCATGTCGTAACTGGGAGATGATTCTGACTACTTGTGATTTCTTCCTCATCTGTTCAGATTCAGATTTATTTATTCATGTTTGACATGGCAGGGTACGAGCTCATCAAAAAATAGTTTTTATAACAGTGCAGTCTCTATTGCTTCAAACAAGGGGAGGGGGGGGGGGGGGGGGGGTGACATTCAAAGGAAAGATACTGTAATAAAGATCATTTACAAAACAGCTTAAAAGCTCTAGGAATAAAAGGGAATTGAAGCCTTTTTAGTTCTAGTCATTAGCACTACACTATATGCTGATGTATAGAATGCTGGAGTATGCAGCATTCAGGCAGGCAGGAAATCATGGAGAGGAAGAACGGTCCTTTAGTTGGTGAGGGAGCATAGGGTGGCTTCATCACGTCTTTCACTAAGTGCAGCCAACGTTTTTGCATTCTCTGCTGCTCCTCAGACAGACCCTTTGTCATCCACCTCACATTGGGCCGGCATATTCAAAAACTGGACGAATTAAGCTAATGTATATTTACTTTTGAACATCGCATGGGAGACCAGCTCTTCTGGCAACACTGAGATAATGGATCCGTGGCCATGATGTACTTGATGTGAGCGTCCCATAACAAGTCAGATGAAATCTCCAAGCAGCTTAAAGGTGGACACTGCTAATGTGTAGTTCAGAAATGGTTGGAGCCAGAGGAGAGGGAATGTTGGGCTCGCTCCTGACACCGATTAAGTGCAAGACGAGTGACATTAACCCTTAAAGGTGTAGATTTTTTAACATTCTAAGTTCCCCAACAATTGAAGGTTCTAAAATTCTATGTTGAATTCAATGAACCCAGATATTCTTTAGAACGGTCATTTCTCAACATTCCCGTCACACCGGTGTGACAGTACTCCTTTAAGGGTTAAGGGTAGTATAAACTTGTTATTGTACACATTTGGTATCAATCATTATTGTTTTCTTTATATACTATATTTTGTTAATATTGTACAAATATTTAAGCTCCTTACATATAATAGGCTTGAAAAGTTTAAGGATTAAACAAGGGGAGGTTGTGTTTTGTCATTTTCATAAGATCATTAGAATGGTATGTGGAGTAGCTAGAAGGCACATGAACATGTAAGTGAAAGTACCTCAGTGTATGGTCATTTAGTGTACAAAGTGCCAATGTTGTAACCTGACCCTCTGCCAATGTTGTAACCGATCCATTGGAATGGTGTTTCAGAAGGCTGGGCCTAATCAAAAAATGCTTGCATATGATTGAATAAGCCACTTGTCCGTCATCTATTGACGTGCTACTTCAACCACTCACATCGAAGCCAACCCGTGACGCTGATAACAGTCTCACGGTCGCTTCTCCACTATGTCAGATCTATGAAACTCCCGCCCTGCGTCCTGATTGGCTGAACCATAAAGTCGGTTGCAGAAATCACTCTCAATGGAAGAGGTCCCAGATGGATGTGAGTGAAGCTAGCCGGAGCTAAGCGGAACAAAATTCATCTGGCGAGGGTCAGGTTACCAATGTTGTACCATAGATAAATAAATAGACTCAAAACCATTGTTTTGCCTCAGGGACAGGAATGAAAACGCATTGGTATACAATGTAACTGTAAAATGTAGAATAAAAATGCCACTTTATACACAAAATGACTAAACTGAACATTACCAAAAATTACAATAACCTTAATTTATCCTTAAAGGAGAATTCCGTGTGTGATATTGACCTAAAGTGTATTGAAACATGATACCGAGTGTGAACGTATGTCTCATAGCCCATCTCGGCTTGTCCCCTGCACTCCAAAATCTGGCGCTAGTTAGCCGATGCTACCAACAGCTTTTTCAATAGTGGTAGTCACGATAAGTCGAGCAACGAGTAAGAATGAACAGGTATGATAAGGGATCAGATTCCAAAAATAATTCAGTGGAAATGCATGGATTTAAGGGATAATTCAGTGGAAATGCATGGATTCCAATCCATGCATTTCCACTGAATTATTTTTGGAATCTGATCCCTTATCATACCTGTTCATTCTTACTCGTTGCTCGACTTATCGTGACTAAATTCAAGATGGCTGCAAACGCTAAACTTCGTGAAGATACTGTCTGTATAAATCGTCTTGTAAGTAAACTACCAGTGCTTTTTCAAAGTTCTCAATGCCTCGTTTTAAATGTCAGGGCCCTCAGAAGTCTACCAATGAAGTGTGGAGATACATTGAGCCTTGTAAATGGGTGTAAAACAGTGATTTATTTGCATGGCTAGCCCGATGCCGAAGCACCACTATTGAAAAAGCTGTTGGTAGCATCGGCTAACTAGCGCCAGATTTTGGAATGCAGGGGACAAGGCGAGATGGTCTATGAGACATACGTTCACACTCGGTATCATGTTTCAATACACTTATGTCAATATCACACCGGAATTCTCCTTTAATATCCTCATGTGCATTTGTTGCAGAGGCCTCAAACATTGGCTCAACATTAATAAAGTATTGTATTTGCAGACAAAATAATAATTGTTGCCAATTGTTGTGGATACAAAAAACCTTTTAGCAGTCCAATCATACTGAGAACCAGGGTAGGAATGGCTATGGCCGTCGTAGCCCCTTGCGTTGGCCGTGATGCCCCTTTGAAAATCAGAGGTTTACAGGCCACGGTGGCCTTGGTGCCCCCTTCTTTCAATATTCTGCTTTGCGTCCTACTAATAGCGATTTTTATTTAGCCTGTGGCCTGTCAAAATAATCTTAGCATTCACAGCACAAATTAATTTAGTCTTTTACGCAGTGGAGAAAGTGACAGCGCAAGAAAGAAAGTGCGTCCAAATTCACCCATTCTTCTCAGTTGAACTACTTGCGAAGTAGCCTACTCATCATCACACAGACATCACAAGTATCACATGAAAGAGCTTTTTCTCAGCTTTTAAACGATGTTAGCCGATAATTGCGGTGTTGAACGGTTTGCGAGAAAAGTAAATAATATAATTCAATTTAATCATACATTCTACTGAAGGTTTTGCGTCCATGATCTCCCTACCCATTCATCTCTTATACTTCACGAACCCTTCTTTTAACACATGACAAACCATATATCAGAATAAACAGCAGACCTTACCGAACACAAAGGTGTAAAGCAGTCCCCTGTACAGTTAGCCTTTCCAGAGTAATCCAGTTTTGAATTTGCAGTAAATTTCGACATGCATGGATGTCTCCAAATTTGGGCTTTAAGTTTCACAATGTGGTTAAATTGTTCCACATGATTTCATAACGGGCCAAATACAAAATAAATGTTACAAATATCGCCTAGATATTGGTAAATCAGAGGACAGCTAAGAGTTTGTGAAAGTAGCCTTAATGATCACAAAATGCTAAGCATGCATCTAGGCTATTTGAGTTTCTTAAAGCTGAGCTGTGCTTAAATTGTTCAATACATGATTTTATAGCAGGCCAAATATAAAATAAATGTTATATATAGCCTAGATATTTGTAATTATTAGATGATCAGATGATTTACAGTTCTATGTAATATGTCATGTTTTTGTAATGTTTCATACAGTGATGCAGGTCTACTGCAGTGAATAGGCTAAATACAACTTTGATCAATATTAGGTGGACAAACTTTGATCAAAATCTGAGACAAAGCATTAACTTTGACATCATTGGTCCAGCCTAACCAATAACATTAATCAGGGATTCCTAACGTTACTTCCTACTTCACCTAAACTTTACAAACTGACAATAAACAGCATTGTCAGTCAGGAAGCAATGTATGTAGGCCTACTTTTGCTGTATATAAATGTACACATTCTTCCGACTGCAATTTTGATGTTTGCAGGCGTTGCTACTACAGTTCACCACAGCCACTTTCAAATTTTTATGACTATAGCATCACTATTGACCAACCCTTTTTGGAGTCTGAAGGAAACATTAGTGACTATGTCTCCCTTAAAGGACATCAAGGTGGGCATGGCAAGGCTAGGTTGCCAGTTGTATCATAATATCTTAATACAAAAACACAGTCAATCTACAGCCATGGAGACTCAGCAACAGTGACTTCAACCAAACTTCAACTCTGGTTTGTTCACAGAAAAGTGAGACACTGACAACATTGCACAACTTACGATTATGCTGGCAACACAATTTCCAAAGACAAGGGGTTGGCATCAGTTAGACTCTTCCTTATTCACATGACCATTTAAGCAGAAGCTATTCAGCATGATTGATTTTTTTCAAGGACCATGGCCAAATCTAATTATGCCTCGAAAAAGTTCCAAAAGCCTTGGCTACGCTTCACTGGCTCTCTAACTCTTTGTGGGGGGAAGCAACTGACATTACTCAGGGCCATCAAAAACAGATTGGCCATTAGAGTAAAGAGATACACAAAACTCCATTAACAGGGTCAATGAAAGCCAAACACAAATCAAACAGTATGAATCATAAGCAAAGAAACAAACACACAAAATATACACTCAACCCTCTTCAGAATAATTCAGAGTTGCACCAGTCACACTTAATGTGTGCTTTATGTGGAACCTTTCGGAATATGAAATGCTTAATATAGATCTATACACCCTGTCTCCTCACAAAAACAACAAACACTGGGAGGGAAAAATAGAGATACATTTACATTTCTACCATAAGTTAAGTAGTATAGATACTTACAGCACTCCAGAAACTGCTTTAGTCTCTCAAACACAGAGTTCAAAAAGCCCTGGAGGGGGGAAATAAAGAAAAAGGAGAACAGATCAGTTGCCTCATCGCTCACTAACTTCACAGCAGTAGAAGCATCTTTCATTGTTATGTCTTTCAAAGGAAAAAAATAGACAACACAACCGGGTGTGATAAAAGTTAAACAAATTCAAGAATGCCAGTTTAAAGACAAATGTCTTCATTAACATCCATCACCCCTGTTCGCCCACACTTCTGCACAAAGCAGTGAGACAAACAGCACGAGCATAAACATCAAGTAGGGCGAGCGCTTGGTTAACTATCGATCAAATGGATTTAAATGACTGCCACGCATTCATGCTAATCACCAGATGTGTCATACGTCAGCAACCAACTAGGGAGGACTTCAATTTGATTCAATTTGATGTAATGAGGCAAATGAGGATTAAGGTGGGGCTATGGGGTGCAGTCGGGTGTCTCAGGGCAGTCTTTAGTATGTTCGGATTGATGCTACATTTTTTTGGTGATTCTAATGGTAACTTTGTAGCTCCATTGGTCCAGACAGAGGGTGGGTGGCGGTGTTGGTCTACAGGCATAGAGACTGCTTTGAATCAATGGTATAAATCAATGTTGTTGTTAGCCTTATAACCTTATCCAGACAAAAATGTGTATTTATTACACATCATCCAAACAAAACAAACTCCTATAAAGATAACGAGATATTGGACGCCAGTGCAACGGTACACATTAAAGAAGTCAGGTAGGCCACAATCATCTACAACCACTGAGACAATTATATTTTTTTATTGTTAAGTTGGCCTTTAAGAGACACATCATGGTAACCTTATTGCGACTCATTTGCAGAGAAGTGCCACGTAGTGAATGAAGTCAACGCAAACATCTAGTGCTTCGCTGATAAACCTTGTAAGATAAATTTAAAACTTCTAAAAACCTTTTTACAACTAAAGACTTTAAGGAACCCTCATACTGGCAATCATATAGATATTAAGAAAAATCTATCTCAGAAATACTACCAACCTATTTGTACGGCGACAAATTCTATCTGGAGGGCAACACTTTTATCAATTACCAGTTCTACTTGATCTTGTTGGTAGTATTATTACAGTTGGTAGTGTTGGTAGTTTTTTGGTATTACCGGTATGCACCAACAGCAATCCTTCCATTTGCTATTAGCAAGAAGTAGCAGGAGGTTGAGTGAGGGAACTTGAGGGGCATATGTTCTTCACATAGCAGGCGGCAAAATTATGCAGCAGTTATAGTACGCACCATTAAGCAGTATGTCTAGTTGCAACTGTCCCTCCTTCCTTATCCAACGCTAAACTAACACAACCATTGCCAACCGACTGTAGGCTAAATTAAATTAAAATACTGAACAAATATTTCTAATTAACATGCTTATAGACATACAGTTAATCAAAGAGCTTTTATTCTCTCCATGTTTTATTTGCAAAGAGAGGTAAGGCCTGGCAACAAGTCGGACTGGATTAAGTCCATCAAGGTAAGCCAACAGTAGGTTTTATAATTAGATGATTAGTCATTTTCCAGGCATGGTCCTCTTGTTTCCAACTATTATAGACAGACACATCTGAACCAATATAATATGCTGATGAATAATCTTGTATCTTGTATGTACATACCTGATAAAACACAAAATTGAGATGGAATGGTGGCGGTCACATAACATGCTAATTAAATGACTTATCACTCATTATTTCAGTGCTGGTATGACTCCAATGAAATAAAGAAATAACACAGCTGTCAATCAGGTGCCAGCGGAAATCTTCAGAGGAAAACCTGTATTGAACAGTCATTACCCTTGCCATTCTAAAAAAAAAGAAAAATCAAACTGCTACGTTGCTTTGAATTGTGAATTCAAATTTAACTGCCCACTGGTTTGGGATGGAGGCAATTAATGACACATTTTCGGGAAATTTTTGAAGCAGAACTTCTTGGACCTCGTGACAATACCAAATGATAGATTGTCAGTGCCTGTGCAGCACTTTCCCTCGGAAACTGTCCACTGTCCCAAATCTGGGTCTGCTGCCCATAACAGCTTTTTAAAAGCACGTCCGTCCATGCCTGCAGGCAGATAGGCACCAGTGTCTTGACAGCGCAAGGAGACTGTCTGTGGGAACTCTGCAGATGGTACTGAACTGAAGCCTTCATTAATATCTCTTCGCAAGCCAGAGGGCCAATTTGGTTTGCATTCAATCTCTTCCCCTTATTCCCTTATTTCTTTATCCACCGTCCACACATGGACGTTATCAGATGACCTTGTGTGGGCAGCTGGCCCATTAGAGAGACTCGCAGATTGCGCAAAAGGCCGATCTTTTCCCGTCATTTACACCTCTGGTTCAGGAGGCTTAAAATCCTCTCACCTAACGGAGTCACTGGAGGCTGGCTGTCGGGGATGCATTTGTTCTTAATGACTGTTGTGCTTGCACTTACCATCACCTCCATGTTCTGTTGGGGCTCGATAAATCCATGAACCGTCAGTTTCCTCAGCACTGCATGGGGGAGGAGGGGGTGGGGGTGGGGCGGGGCACAGGCACAGGCATCAGTTACAGGGCCCTACTTGTGGTTCCCTCGAGACAAACACACACAGTGCATCTTTACGCTGCGAAACACAACGGGAGAACCGACTGGCGGTATCAATAGTGATTAAGGGAATCGGGTTTGAAGGCTTGTTCAGAATCGTCAGCCATCAGGATCTGAAACATAATCATGTCTGCATACACAGTCTGCACGGACTAAAAGAGTGCCTTCCTGTCATTCATGTTGACGTTAACTGGAAATGCAACAGATGATGAATGGTTTTTCCCATCAAAAGAAACAAGTGAATAATAATGACCAATGACTCTTTAGTGAGTCAGGTCATGTGTTCACATGTGTGTGTGTGTGTGTGTGTGTGTTTGAGAAACAGATAGGAAGGAGAAAGAGATATGTTGGAGAGAAAAAAACAGATGGAGAAAAATACTTTTTTTTTTCTTTGTCATATATGAGAGATGTGTGTGTGTGTGTGTGTGTGTGTGTGCGTGCGTGTGTGTGTGTGTGTGCGTGCGTGTGTGTGTGTGTGTGCGTGTGTGTGTGTGAAATAGACAGGGGGAAGGAGAAAGTGATACAGAGAGACGGAGTAATGAGAACGGTGTAGAATTCTGCACACATATATGCCGGGAGGACCGAGTGAGGAGAGAGAGAAGAGAATGAGTGCCACATCAATGTTCATGCGTGCAGTGCACACACACGCGCGCGCACACACACACACACACACACACACACACACACACGCACACACACACACACACACACACACACACACACACACACACACACACACACACACACACACACACACACACACACGTGCACAAACACACGCACACACACGCACACACACACACATACAAACGTAATAAACACACGTTCATGCGTGCAGTTTATTACGTTTAGTACGTTAATCTTGTAATATTATTGATATTACAAGATTAACGTACCTGCAGTAAAAACCAAGCATGTCCGATAAACATCCTCAGATTTATTTCGGCTTCAAGAAGAAATGGGAATTACACTTCATGTGAACATCGTCCTATCCTTATTAGATGTTCGCTGCGGTAAATTACAGTCCTTGTAGGAAGCGTCCATTGTTTTTCCAACCCACTTTTAACTTCCAACAAAATTACGTCTCACTGCAACTATGCGCCATCTAGTGGACAAACGACTACTTAATGAAACGAAAATTTTCCGTAAAAGTCTAGTGGGGCTACATACCCACCAAATTTCATGTACCCTGGTGGTTCGGTGTCCCGGGTATCAATGACCAAAAATTCAGGAAGTAGATGACGGGAAAAATTCTTGAATTGTGTGCATGTGTGCGTGTACAAGTTTATGTTTATGTGTGTGGGTGTGTGTGTGTGTGTGTGTGTATGTGCGTGCTTGTGTGTTTGCCTGCGTATGTGTGTTTGTGCATGTGCATGCATGCGTACATATGTCTACTGTGTGAGTATGTGTCATACGTATGATTACTGTAAATGTATGTGTGTGCGTGTGTATCTGTTTATGCACATGTGTGCACATGGAATGGGTTAACATGACCCCTGGAGGCAAACATACGGAAAAAATTTGTCATCCTAGGCCCTACAGTTCTCAAGATATTCACAGAGAACTGTGTCTGCCCTACCCTCCTTTCGGGGGGTCCAGTCCAGCGGGGGGCTACAGATCAAAACGAAAAATGACGGTTCCATGCTATCCATGTGGGGGTACATGCCCACCAAGTTTTGTGTACCCCGGTCTTTCAGTGTCCCGGGAATCCTTGTTGGTGTACGTCACTAAATGTACACATAAATTATTTTATTGTAAGGCCCCCCATGAACGAAAGTACACAAAACTTGGCATGCATTCGGAGGGTGTCATAATGATCCTACACTTTTAATTTCGTGCAGTTTTGACCTTGTCAGCCAGAGATATTGTGATGAAAACACCTAATTTTTTGCTTTTTAATTTTTAACTAGGTGGCGCTATACATGAAATAAGTGGTAATGGGATGGGTTGACATGCCCCCTTAAGACCAACATACATAAAAAAGGTGGACCTCCTAGGCCCTACGGTTCTCGAGATATTCACAGAAAACTGTCTCCGGCCACTTACAGGCCAGTTGGTGTATAGTAACATAAATTAATTTATTGTGTGGCCCCCCATGAACGGAATTCCACAAAACTTGGCGTGCATACAGAGGGTGTCATAATGATCCTACACTTCCAATTTCGTGCAGTTTTGACTATGTTAGGTCACAGATACCTTCAATTATAACACCTCATTTTTACTTTTTTGTGTTTAACTAGGTGGCGCTATACATGAAATGAGTGGTTATGGAATGGGTTGACATGGCCCCTTGAGATCAACATACGAAAAAAAAAATGGTCCTCCTAAACCCTACGGTTTTCGAGATATTCACAGAAAACTGTGTCTGCCCTACCCTCCTTTCGGGGGTCCAGTCCAGCGGGGGGGCTACAGATCAAAACGAAAAACGATGGTTCCATGCTATCCATGTGGGGTTACATGCCCACCAAGTTTCGTGTACCCCGGTCTTTCAGTGTCCCGGGAATCATTGACGGAAATTTGGGCATGCGAAAAAGAAAAGAAAAAAGAAAGGAAAAAAAAAAAAAAATCTGACTAAACCTATATGACCGCCGCGCATAATGACCAATGACTCTTTAGTGAGTCAGGTCATGTGTTCACATGTGTGTGTGTGTTTGAGAAACAGATAGGAAGGAGAAAGAGATATGTTGGAGAGAAAAAAACAGATGGAGAAAAATACTTTTTTTTTTATTTGTCATATATAAGAGAGATGTGTGTGTGTGTGTGTGTATGTGTGTGTGTGCGTGCGTGTGTGTGTGTGCGTGCGTGTGTGTGTGTGTGTGTGCGTGTGTGTGTGTGAAATAGACAGGGGGAAGGAGAAAGTGATACAGAGAGAGACGGAGTAATGAGAACTGTGTAGAATTCTGCACACATATACGCCGGGAGGACCGAGTGAGGAGAGAGAGAAGAGAATGAGTGCCACATCAATGTTCATGCGTGCAGTGCACACACACGCGCACACACACACACGCACACACGCACACACACACACACACACACACACGTGCACAAACACACGCACACACACGCACACACACACACGCGCACAAACACACGCGCACACACACACGTGTGTAGATAACAATGTGAGGGGGGTGGGGCTGAGACAGTGGGAGAGGATGGAGACAGAGATTGTGTGTGTCGTGTGTGTGTGTGCGCGCGCATGTGTGACAGCCCAGTGTTGATGCACTGCTTATTTGTGAACTTTGGTGAGAAACAGGAACAGAGAGAATAATAAGTGAGAGATGCTCATGTGCCTTTCCTTTGAGTGCGTGTGTTGGGGGTCCAGAGGGGAAATGTTTTGTGTGTTTCTGTGGTAACATTTTAATTCTTATGATTAATATTGTCAATGAAAAGTTTGTATGTTTTAGTATTTGCACACTCATGACATAGCACACATTGCACACATTCAGTCTGCTGTCAGGGAAAATGTCTTGGAGAGTATCTCCAGGCCTGTAGATGGCACCCTGGGAGGGAGGGGCGGGGATGGGGGCAGGTACGATATAGCTGGCAGAGAAGAAGGAATTTTGAATGCCAGTGTGCAACACCTGAACCTTGCCTTGTCCGTTCTCTTTGTATTTTAAGGTATGTGTCATTTTATTCTTAATGTTGCCATCTAAGGTTATTTTGTAGAAATTGCTGGTTAATGTGTTGAATGATCCTGATATGATTCTTATTAAATTGAAGTAAATGTTGATTCAAGCAAATGTTTGTTTGCCACCATTAACCATGTGGCCATGGCTTTTTAGTGAGGTTACAAAGGAATGAATTGGTTGCTAAATGTTGTGTTTATTCTCACCATATGTATATTCTTATGAAAGGGGTTAATGCTGTAAATGTGTGTGTTAATCAATTTAATGTTGAGTGTGTTTGAACATTGTTAAACATGTTTGAATATTTAAGTATTTATATTTGATGTTGAGTGTGTCTGAACATTGTTGGACATGTTTGAATAGTTGAGTATTGATGCTTAAAGTATTTTAACTAATAAATGGAATGCCAGTGTGCAACACCTGAACCTTGCCTTGTCCGTTCTCTTTGTACAGGGCTTAAAATTCATTTTTCAAAATGGGGGGGAATTCCCCCCTTAGGTTATTCATGTAGGGGGGGATTTACACAATTTAGGGGGGAGGGGGGGATTGCAATTTTGATACTTCTTAGATACTTTTTAAAAGTGTTTGATTTTGGGGCCCCCCCAACACCCTGACGTCATCAGTAATATCTACTGTAGTGGGATCATTCACAACAGTGGACATCCTAGATTCTGCTTGACTCTCTCCACACACACACTGAAAATTATGGCTTATGTGATAGGCTATGTTTCTATTTCATATATTTGTTAATTTATATAGAGTGTATTTAGTTAATAATGTATAGCATTTTACTAGTAATTACTAGCAGCTAAACATATTTAGTAATTTGAATGCTTCATATTGACGTTTAAGCTATAACACTTAGGCATATCTTTAATGTGTTGTGTAGGTCTAATTGAGTGCACATTGGTGATGAGTAGGTGTAATTGAGTGCACATTGGTGATGAGTAGGTGTAATTGAGTGCCTGTCACTTTAAGAAAATACGTGAGTAATTAGCCTCCCTTCAGCCTGACGGTTTTAGGCTAGTCGGTAGTGAATACAAGTTGTGCATAGTGCAAATGGATATGTGGATGCAATTCATTATGTTTTCTATGTTATTAGATAAAATTAATGTTCAAAAAACTAACAAGTTGAAGACAATCTTTCTGGGATCAAGTGTTGACGTGACCTGAGCCAACCACCGTGACCTGACCTAGTTACCAAGGAGCTCTTTCCAGATGTAAAAGTTTGCCATGGTTGCGTAGTAGCCTATTTGCGTAAGCCTATCTCTCTCTCTCTCCGTGTGTGTGTGTGTGTGTCTGCGTCTGCATGAGGCCATGTTCAATTCAACTCGGTAGTTGATCCGTCCGGTCAATAGCACCGCCTTGACCCCACTTCCACCCCACGCCGTCATCAGACAGGCTATAAAAGTGTATGCGGGAATTTCTCGCATTATGATGGCTAGAGTTGCGGGACTTGAACAAATTATGCGCAATACCCGCAATCCCGCAGTGAAATTTAAGCCCTGTTGTATTTTAAGATCAAGCAAGAGAACGTGGTTGTGCCGTGCCCCAAGCTCCCCTAGACTTGGAGGCCGGTAATACGTGTGTGCATTCATTTGGGTGAATAAGGGAGTGGAAGTGTATAGTATTCAAGTACCAAAAGTGTGCCCTCAAGCAATGAAGATGTCTTTAAAGTTTGCTAGTTTGCTGTTACAGATGAAGAGTTTGAAGTTTAGTTCCAAAACGCCATATATCCATTTTTAAAAACATTAATAAATCATGTTATTTCATTGTGTATCTCTGGTAATATCAATAATTTTGCAGTTGTGTTGTTTTTACTGAGTAAAAATAAATGAAATAGCAATAACCCAATTACAGAGCCACTGAAATTACCTGGAAAACAAAAAAAATATTCATGAATTTTGGATAGGCGTATAGTTTCTTCTGCCGCTCCAAGCCTATTTAGACCTCTACAAACGAGGTTGGGTAGCTAGCTAGCAAATGCACAGGCCTTCAGACTGAGGTGCTGGCAATGCAATTCAGCTGTGATAGGCCGACACCTTTTTACCACTTGGAATACTCCCAGGGACCACACATGTCTCTCCGTGCTCTAATACATACAAGTGTATGCATCTTGTATCATGCTTTCTCTAGGCTGCGTCATACTGGATAGCAAACACAAGTGTACCTTGGCGTTAAATATATGTGTGTGTGTGTGTGTGTGTGTGTGTGTGTGTGTGTGTGTGTGTGTATACACACCTTTAAGAGACAGCAGTGTTCGCTCCAGGGAGCTGAGTGCGGACCCCTGGTCCCCGGTGTAGACCTGCTGCAGGAAGGTGTCAGTGTGGTGATTCCACAAGGAGCAGGCAAAGCTGTAAATGCCAGCAGCCAACTGCAACAGCAAAAACAAACCCATAACTCAAACAGCAAGGTTAGAGTGAAAAATAACAAACATTTTCTCTTCTCCAAAAAACATTTTTTATGCAGTCATTTTCCTATAGAAAATAGTTTCCAAAAACACGACACAAAGATATGCTCAAATAATTGGACAAAAAAAAAATCTGTTCAAGAGAAATAAACATAACAGACAGCGCATGCATTTCAGGATTTTTTTTTCTTTGTTTGTCAATAAACAAACTGAGTCACAATAGACTATGTACATCTGCCACCACAGCAAGTTAATAAATCATTTATGAACTTCTCCCAAACAAAATGAAGAGAAAATATAGATCTGACTCAAGCATCGGGAGAGATGAGATGGTGGCCCAACAAGCCCCCTCCAGCTGAAATTATACAGCTTGATGAAGCTTCTCAATGCCTGAAACAAGAGTGACAGTCTAAATTGACCAAATTCCTCTTCACTGCCTCTAGCAGGAAGAGAAAACGAGCCCCATTTATATGCTGTTTGCCTTTACTTCAGTGTTTCAAAAGTTTTTCTACAGCATCAAATGAAGTGTCTGAATTTCATTTTGGAAATAAGCGATAACAGCCCGGTCTCAATCTGTCATCAGTGTCAAAAGTGCAAATCAGCCAGATAACTGGCAACACAACCCTACACTCAAAGTTTCCATAGCAAATGGCAATAAATTGTGTTCGATCACACATTCTAACTTCTGACATCAAACAAGTCTCAAGTGCGATGTGCAAAGTGGCAGTTTGAACTGCAGTGTTTGCAGATGGATGATGGCACAGAGAAATTATACGTTTCTTCACTGCCCGGCCCCAACCCCCAACACTACCCTAATGGAGAAAGCAACCGGTTTCATTTGATTAATTCAACCTGCCTATTAGCCCACCTCTGCCCACAGGAGGCTAAAAGGAGGCTAAACAACATTTAACTGAGGCTGAAAGTTCAGAAAACATTCATTAAGAAGGGGGGAGATCATCATCAGTCATATCACCGACATTTGGAAGTCTCCACTGGGCTAGCTAATTATTCATAATGATGGGGGAAGCGTCTTCCGTTGATTTAGGCTCTATTCAAACAAGGCCAAACATACCTGCAGGGTGAAAAATATCAAGCGGGGAGGGAGTAAATAGCCTAATACTAAATATTACACACTAAAGATGCAAACATCACAACATGTAAATGTCATGATTTGGGGGTAGTAATTCAATTTCAGAAGGTTCACAATCCATACTAATTGACTAAAGAAAAATTCAACGAAGTAAGTGAAGTAAACAAAGTAAGCGAAGTAGAGGACAAGGCTGTAGGTGACAGACTCAGGTATATTTTAATGACTCAGCCTCCTCAGCATCTTGAGCTGGCAGTGTGAATCCAACTAATGATTAAAGATCAAATGCGTGTGATTCCTTCTGATGGGAACGTCTTAGCGATCAAAGACATAAACAGCCTGAAGCCTTCTGTTTCTTATCAAAAGAACCAAGCATTAAAAGTGTCCCCACTGACTTGCAGGCAATAAGAGTCAGCTCTGTGAGCACCTGCACAAACCGCCTGCAGACTTAAATCTCTTATACGCCTCAGACCCACTTAGAGAGAGAGCGAGAGAGGGCGCCGTCTTGAGTTGCTAACAAGGAAAATGGGGTGAATCTCAAGCAGATGTGGGCACGGGGACAGCATTTGATACTCTGATAATGATACTTTGATAATCTTGGCACAACTCATTAATAACCACACCTAACCCAGAACACAAATGGGATTCACATGACATGTGTTGCCATGTCAGCATTCACTGTCGTCTACTTTGTTAGACAGAGTTTTCCATTTTTTGTTTATTCATTTAACTGAAGCGGTCATCCAAAGTAACTTACAAATGGACTGACACTCAAGCTACAGTGCAAATGGAGACTTCAGTGTAATAATAAAGTAGTAGACTGAATATAGCTCTGTTTACTAGTGCTTACTGTCTTACTAGATTACTAGATTGCTAAGGGAGAGGGCTGAATCTGGTGCAGAGGAAAAGCAATAATCATAAAAGTGATATATAATAGTGCTATAAATCTGAGATGATCAGATTTCACAAATGATCACAATTATCTCCCCCAAAATTGTGTTTGAAATGTGGGTAGTGGATTGTGTTTGAAAAGTGTTAGATGTGACAATGCGTCATGAATAGTCAAATGAAAGTGGCCACAAAATTAAACCCCCTTTCAAATACATAAAATATCCCTAACAATACCGGATTAAAACAATCCAAAAACAACAGAAAACAAATTACCATTGTGACCTGCAAAGTTCAGTGACAGCACTGTTAGCAATGTTCTACCCTCAGTATTCCAGATTCTAAGGTATGAGCTACACCAGGCGCGTAACTGAAGCGTTTCATTCGCGACGCGTAAAATCCATTTTAGATGAATGGTCTATTTTTTTCGAACATATGCCCCACTGTCACGTCTGTTGTAGCTACTTCCATTGATTATAATGGAAGCTAATTGTTAGTACTTGAACTTATGCACTCTCATCCTCTGGTAGTAGTATTTATTGTTGTAGCGTGCTACAATCCAGCCGAGGTCCCCTTTGGGTTTCATTAAGGCTCCGACTCTGTAGGAAACGGTCTCCTTGGTGATTCCGCTGCCTTTCTGAAATCACAGGTATTGACAGCTAAACAGCGACACCTACAGGCTGACTCTGGTACTTGCATAGGGGATAAATGGATGCTCTAGGGTAGTGAGGGCTGCACAGGTGTGCTGCAGGGAAAATATCCATATTGAAGGTTTTTTTTTAATCTGCGCAGTCCACCATCTTTTCATCTCCATTTATGATGTTCAAGGAATGTTACACTTGCATGCAACTAACAGCCAACTCCTAAAACATGGCACAAAAAAAAACGTTTACTACATCATGTTGTATAAATACTTTAAAGGGATGCCTGACCCACCACCTTTTGTCATGCTGAACAAAAAAAATCAAATTAAAGCAGGTTAATTCACGCAAGTCATCCTTGCCCTTGGACATTTTCAGACGGTTAGAAGCAACCAATTGGACTAATTTAACATGAATTTTTCTTTTTTACTTTTTATTATTTGTTAAGTTGTTTGTTGTCTTTTATGTCTTGGTGTCACGGATACGCTGGTGACTATGATGCTCCGTCCGGCATCTTTTGTCTTGTGTCATTTGTTTTTTAATTTATTTGATGTCTATGCCTTGATGTCTGTGCCTAAAGGAATGCTGTGCGAGTACGGCGCTCTGTCTGGCGACTGGGTATTTTGTTTGTAAATTGTCTGTATTTTTTAATTATTTTTGTGAAGCAGCCTTGGGTGTCTTGAGAGGCGCTTTATAATTAAAATGTATTATTATTATTATTATTATTATTATTATTATAATAGACAGACATTAGGCTACAATAACACTGGAGCTATGGGTTCACACATAACTTCCCAACGTGTCAAAACACAGGAGTTTTTATGATGTGGCTTTTGTATGCTTAATATCATGGAGGTGTGCAGTGAGATTTTCTCATAGCAAACAGTGTGGCGTGAGGAAAAAAGCTTGGAAACACTGCTCTAGGGGACTGTGGAGATGAACAATGAGTTACAATAACCGCAGAACTTAACGTTTTGCCACGAGCAAGTCTGTCTGGTTCCCTACGTAAACTCAGCTTGGCCTCCTCAGCACAGGGAATGGCATAAAAAGTACAAAGGTCTGAAAACACAATACTGTTTTCACCCCACAGGTGTGGCTCAACACTAAACACACACACAACTACATTTTGCCAATTTTTCAAATGTTCTTGTCACATGCTGCTGCATCCAAGATTGCAAAAGCCATCAACAAAGTTAGACTACTTCCTATTTCAAAGGGCCAAGTGGCTACAGCAATCCTCCTATTAGATGATCTTGGCATCCTTTCTACAAAACCCTCATCATGAGGATGATGGTAATAATTTAATTTCAAAATTTTTGCTACAAATGGATTTACTAATGTTCAAAAATCTAACAAACAAGCTTACTGATACTCATCCGTCGACCCTGAACGGACTCATTCCTAGCTTTCAATTTGTCATTGTGCTGCCTGACAACACTTGTAGCAGAAGTCCAACACAACACACGTTCACTCATTCATTTGAGTCTGGAACACATCACTCGACAATAACACATACATTAGAATGCTTTCTACTTGACATTGGCCACCGACTTCACCAGTAATCTCCACCATGTAGAGTAATTCATTTGTGCAGTTGTATTTATGCATTAGCACTTTTTTTCTACAAGCCGTCTACTTCCTAGAATAGCTCGCTAACCAACACATGCAAGCTAAAGTGACTAACAACCATTGAACAGATTCAGAAACCACAAAAGCCAACCAAGAAGAATCAATGATAGTAGGCTCTCGCTCTGCTAGTCAAACAGCTTTGACTGCAATGTCTAAAAACAAAATACAAATATGCTCTTTATATTTTGGCTTCCCCTCTACTATCATAAATGTCCAGAACTATCCTTTGTGACCTACCCTTATGTCAGTTAAAATGACTTAAAATCTAGTAATCAACACAAATACAGTCAGAAGAGTAGCTAATTGGCTAAGCTACCAGGAAAAGGCACCTGACCAGTTAAGGCCATGACAGGCATTGACATATACAGTACTGTAACCAGTTAAGACTGATGCAAATCATGTTCAAAGACATTTAATGGCCACACTGCAGGCACAAGCTTATGTGTGAATTTTGGGGGATCAGTGTGACAGCTCCTTCGGCCCAGTCCAATTTTACACCAGAAAACCCCAAAATAGCAAAAAGCACAAAAAAAACACATATTTTGAGTAGAGTTCCTCCATAGCACAATTCAGGGGCAGGATTAGAGGTTTCAGAGCAGGCCTCTGAGATAAATGAACCAATCAGGGGGGTCTATTCCACCAGCTTCTAATAGCTTTCACTTCCACTCACTGAAGAGACACCAGGCCTTCAGAAAGGACAGCTCGCCTGTGCATTCGCCTCACGAGCCGCACTCCACGCACGGCCCTGCTAATGTACAGACGCTGATGAACGCTTCAGCTATCAATCTGAGCTACTGACAGACACCCACCAGGCCTCGCATTTCTTATTGCCTCTTGGCCCTGAGAAATGTACACCTGCATTCAGACTCCATTTTGAGAGAGTGTCGGAGGAAGTTTATTTCCTCCCTCCATCCCAAGTTAAATGGCAATGCTGCCGTCACAGGGAGTCTTCCTGATTTCTTGTGGTCTCGTACATCAGTACACTTAATCAGGAAGAAGAAAGGCAATTTCGACCAGCCAAATCAGTTGGGAATTGCAGATTGAGAGTGCCTTCCACTCAGAGCACTACAGAGCGCATTGAATATCCATAATGTCATTCCTCATGAGCCCTATATCAGAAGAGAGTGCGACAGCAAATAGTCAAGCCCATAGCAATGTAGGTGCACAGAAAACCACAGTCCACCCCGCAGAGAACAAAGGAAAACTGCAGAAAAATGGCACTGTGAATTCAACACACACATCTACATAAAATATCAAATTAGCGCAGCTCAAACTTACAGCATCACACAGACAACATGCTGCATGTGCGTATGTACAACGCATTGGAATTCATTGAAGCCTTCAGACTTGCGTCATTAATGCACAATATTTATATTCCCTTATGAAAATGTTGTGTTTCTTAACATCTAGAAAATATATGACTGGGTAGGCAGGATGTGATGCAACACTGTCACAATTTCAGCCCTGAGTCACACAAGGGCCTAAAATGGGCACAGAGAGAGATATGAGGCAGACGAGAGAGAGAGAGAGAGTGATGAGATAGAGAGAGTGATGAGATAGAGAGAGAGATCTACTCACGTCCTGGAAGAGCCTCCGGTCGGTGGCGAGGCGTTTGGAGGCCAGGGTCTTGGTAACGTGGTAGAAGGTGAGCAGGGCGCGGTGCTGCTGCAGGCTGTCCTGCACCTTGACCGACTCCAGCAGGATGGGGATGAGCTCGGGCCACTGCCGCGGACAATCCAGACGCGCCACCTTGGCAATCAGCACCGCAATCTGGGTGGCAATCTGAAAACAACACAAATCCCAAAAGATTAACCGATGCGCGAAAAGCTTCCCACTGCTGTTGCCATTGTGAACATGAGACCAGCACAACAGAAAACGGGGGGAAAAAAATGAACCAAAACAAAAGAAAACTAATCAATCCTTCCAGACAGTAATTATCCACTTCAGAAAATGTTTTGACAGCTCATTCTCACCCGTTTCTAATACCAAGCCAAGGAAAACGCAGCACAGATCATTAAAATTGGCAACACATGTCCTTGGGCGCGATTTGGAAATTAGGAACTGGACCGCACTCCAAAAATGTTAATGCGCCATCCTGTGTTGCTTAGGCTTCCGCCTCTGCTAAGAGGGTGGGCTGTCGGTTTGGGTTTGCGGTCCGCTGTCAAGTCAAGTATCTCGCCTGCATGCCAAGCATCCGCTCAGCCTCATTGATCAAAATGACACCCTGCCGCACGCATGCAAATGAACTCTTCCGCGTTCAAGTGATAAACACAAGCCTCTTCACCTCCTAATGATGGGATATTAATCAAAACAACTGCAATCAGATGGAAGGCAAGCAGGTCAAGAAGTGACCTGCTTGAAAAGTGGAGACAAACATAATGATGAGATGATGTGGGCCATCATATGGATTTGATACGTGCTGAAGATACATGAAGTGCTTCAGGTTTGGGCCTGTTCTCACCTGGTTGACGGGTTCGTTGAAGTTTGTGACGAGGCCGGCACGGAGGGACGTCTTCTCCTCTTCGGACAAAGCACTGTGGGCACAGAGACGGACAAAGGTAGTGAGACTCGGCATGTCACTGAAACAGCAAACAGGCAGCACCCACACCAGTAACTGCTCTTTTGGGGGTTTAACTCTTTGGAAGCCGGCCCATATCCACACTCCTCTGGTGTATCCTTTTTGTCAACAAAAGAAACTTCCATCGAGTCAACAGACTTCTTGCATTTTTGCAATTTGTGCATAACCACTGCAGTCACTTGGCAGGGACGATACACTGTCTCAAGACATGTACACACACACAAATACAGCATGAGAACAGTAGCGAATGCAGAGGCCATACCCCACCGCCATTTATAGCCAACAAGGCAGATCATGATCAAATATTGATCTCATTTTGCTGTAATCACCGTGTGAGAGCGGGAGAATCGGAGCCTGATAAGGGAGGAACAAAGACTCACTGTGGTGCCACTCTCCTCCAGTAGCGATCGATGCCGTTCTTGAAGTACAGCACCGCCAGCCATCTCACGTTGACATCAAGATTGTGATTGTTGAAGATATTCTTGTAGCAAGGGAAAACAACATTTATATGTGTATATACACAGTAACAGTGCCATTGTGTCTAAAAACAATAACACTGCTCCTTCGAGTGGCTCACCAAACAAGCAAATCTAACCTTAAGAAGAAGGATCAGTGCAAATGTTGTCATCTGAGCAGACAACGCACTAAGAATATGCATAATTAGAGCAGACTATGTGCATTCAATGCACAGAGCATTGAGCATTGAGAATAGCCGGACGGCTGAAACGTCTGCTCTTGCTACCAAAATTAAATGGAAAAACTCCTTTCTCTAGACTTTGTTTAAGTCATTTCTTTCAGAGCCCAAACTACTCCTCTCTCTCCATTCAATGCACAGAGAAATGGTATCATCAGAGCAGACTGGGCACAGAGTCATCATCAGGTCATTCCTCACCAGCAGCACCGAGTAGAAGCCGGGTTGGGTCTCCCACTGACGCAGCTGCTCCTCGGCAGGCTTCAGCACGGCCGTGTCCTGGCTGGTGGCCTGGGTCAGGGTCTGCAGGACCACCGAGCTGGCACTCTGGATGTCCATGGATGAACTGAGGCAAGAAATGGCATCAATGAGCACTCAGGGCTTAAAATTCATTTTTCAAAATGGGGGGGAATTCCCCCCTTAGGTTATTCATGTAGGGGGGATTTACACAATTTAGGGGGGAGGGGGGGATTGCAATTTCGATACTTCTTCGATACTTTTTAAAAGTGTTTGATTTTGGGGCCCCCAAGACCCTGACATCATCAGTAATATATGCTGTAGTGGGATCATTCACAACAGTGGACATCCTAGATTCTGCTTGACTCTCTCCACACACACACACTGAAAATTATGGCTTATGTGATAGGCTATGTTTCTATTTCATATATTTGTTAATTTATATAGAGTGTATTTAGTTAATAATGTATAGCATTTTACTAGTAATTACTAGCAGCTAAACATATTTAGTAATTTGAATGCTTCATATTGACGTTTAAGCTATAACACTTAGGCATATCTTTAATGTGTTGTGTAGGTCTAATTGAGTGCACATTGGTGATGAGTAGGTGTAATTGAGTGCCTGTCACTTTAAGAAAATACGTGAGAGTAATTAGCCTCCCTTCAGCCTGACGGTTTTAGGCTAGTCGGTAGTGAATACAAGTTGTGCATAGTGCAAAAGGATATGTGGATGCAATTCATTATGTTTTCTATGTTATTAGATAAAATTAATGTTCAAAAAACTAACAAGTTGAAGACAATCTTTCTGGGATCAAGTGTTGACGTGACCTGAGCTAGCAGGATAGTTACCAAGGAGCTCTTTCCAGATGTAAAAGTTTGCCATGGTTGCGTAGTAGCCTATTTGCGTAAGCCTATCTCTCTCTCTCTCTCTCTCTCTCTCCGTGTGTGTGTGTGTGTGTGTGTCTGCGTCTGCATGAGGCCATGTTCAATTCAACTCGGTAGTTGATCCGTCCGGTCAATAGCACCGCCTTGACCCCACTTCCACCCCACGCCGTCATCAGACAGGCTATAAAAGTGTATGCGGGAATTTCTCGCATTATGATGGCTAGAGTTGCGGGACTTGAACAAATTATGCGCAATACCCGCAGTGAAATTTAAGCTCTGAAATGTTACTGGAGGCCTGTCAGGAAAGTGTCCGTCATGAAGCATCTACAGAACATAGCTACTTATTACTGTTAGGCAACAGTAACATAATGTTTTTTTTCTGGGTCTACTTAGAATGTGCATGTGAAGAGCTTAGTTCATTAGGAATACTGGCTGCAATTCCTTGTTTCTCTATTGGTCAGTCACATGAGCAGTTACAGTAGTTGCACCCTATAACTGGATCTACACTTCTGAAATCTACACTTAAGCACTTGGCCCAATAAGGCCTAGGTAGTGATTCTGATGGCCAAGCAAACAAGTGATGGTAAGCAAAGATGCGGCATTTATTTGTCATATATGAAATATCAAAAACAAATGGGCTAATGTGTTGTATTTACCTATTTAAATGTTCATCATCTTGTGACCAAATAAACAAATCACCTAGTAAACAAAAATGTATTTGGTATTGATTCGCTCAAATATGACCCTACTTTACCCTAGTGAGAAGACAGGGTGTGAGAAGAGTGAAGGATTTTCCCAGGCAGGGGTTTGCTAGTTTAAGCTTTCATTTTGGTCGAGGAACAACCCTCTTCAGATGGACTGACATTTTCACAGCTTAGGAATACAAAACTATTGGATTTTTTTTCGGATTCAAATTCAATTCGGTGACATTTTCGGGAAAGACTGACAGAATGTGATTTCACCATCACATTCAGTGACTAGGCACTCCAAACAATGAAGCCATAGATGTTGAGCAGACGTTTCGGTTTGGACACTTGAGGATGAGCGGAGACTTGACAGTGTCAGCCACTTTTCAGGCAATAGAAACCACACTTTAGTAGGCCATTTGGGCGTTATTTAACTCCCCAAAAGCGAAGGATCACCTCTGCTAAACGCTAAGTTAACAGACAAATTAGCAAACACCTCTGCTAAACGCTAAGTTAACAGACAAATAAGAAATGACAACTTTATCTTTAGATTCAACCAGCCACAAGCTAATCAACATAAGCTACCAACATAAACCAAAATAACAGCAGCCAGCTAATTAACAAACTAACTGGCCGGCTAACTGTTTTCTAGCCAGAATCAGAGCTCAAATTGTCCTCCCATGTACATCCTACGCAAACACTGCTGACTTGATTACTTCCCGTCTGTTAAAGAATACGAACACAAATGTGCTCGCCTACTAACGCCGAGAGGCCATCTAGGCAGGAGCCATGTCAACACTGCAAAACTGCCAGCTTGCTAGCTAACTAAACAACGTTGATGGGGCTGTAAACGCACACCGGCGGCCTTCGCTCAGAAACGCTCTAACGTACATACTAACATAGCAAATACATTACAGGGATGTTTGATGATGGCGTTCCTTAACTGTACTTACCGAAAATAAAAACGTATACTCCACTAAAATCAAATTATGCTTATCGTCGACTCAAGCTGGCTGAATACCACACACGCTGTCAGGATGGCGCCATCCAGCCAATGGCGCAGGTTGATGACGTAGTAAAGATTTGCTCAACACCGCCCATAAGTTCTGCACATGGTTCTGCATTACAGTATGTTTAACAGTAGGCCTACAACTTCTATGAGGCCTTTATTTATTACTGTCCCAAAAAGTGTTTTCACTATGGGATAATGACAGTGTTTTTCAGAATGGAGAAAACACAATTTGCCATTATTAATTTCATGGGATATCTTGCACAGAGATGTAAGCTACAGTACAGGAATGGGGAGTATCTGTAAGGCCTACTTTAGGCTACTTTTACTTCACTACATTTTCCAATTAACATATACTTCTACAATATACTTCTACTCCACTACATTTTCATTAGCAGCATTAAGTAGAAAGTAGACTAAAATAATATGCAAACGAAAACTAAATCCACAGTTTCCATTCAGCATGTCACTGTAGATATTTGCAACCCCAAGATTTTCTGACCTGATGTCACCACAGGACACAGCAATGAATGAAGACAGGCCTAGTGACCTAGTGAGTTAATGCACATGCACACCACGTCCTATTAAGGCTGTTGTAAGAAGCTGAATAGCAATAGCGTAATTTGTTTAGGCTTTCAAAGCGTGTTTATGGAGTGGGAAGTCTTATGGGCTTAAAACACCATCAAGCCTTAAGTACTGTAAATAATAGATGCTGTGGGAAAATGTCTAGTAGTTAGCTGTTTAATGATTACTGGGGTTGTTGTCAGTCATTTTGATTTTCTCTTATCTATGACCTCTGAGGTTCACCACAGTCAGAGGTAATAACAACTTCTCTCATCATGAATCAACTCTTTCACTATTCTTTTTTTGTAATCCATCAAGAACACCTGTTTTAGTCCTATTAACAACGGTAAGATTTTGTCTACGAGAGACTCGTTGCTCTCATGCTTGCCTAGGATGCCTGTGTGTTTGTAACCTGTCTCCGGCGTTGTGAATAATGCTCTGTCCTCTGCCATACGGTCGGTTTGCCTGTGAGTTACTTTTTGCCTTTTTTTGGATCAATACTTAATTTTTACCACAATACTTTTACTTTTAAGTGGTATGCTTATAGATTACTTTTACTTTGATTTAAGTCTTTTTCTGTCTTTTGGGGGCAGCCGTGGCCTATTGGTTAGCACTTTGGACCTGTAACCAGAGGGTTGCCGGTTTGAACCCTGACCAGTAGGCACGGCTGAAGTGCCCTTGAGCAAGGCACCTAACCCCTCACTGCTCCTCGAGCGCCGCTGTTGATGCAGGCAGCTCACTGTGTCGGGATTAGTGTGTGCTTCACCTCACTGTGTGTACACTGTGTGCTGTGTGTGTTTCACTAATTCACGGATTGGGATAAATGCAGAGACCAAATTTCCCTCACGGGATCAAAAGAGTGTATATACTTATACTTATCAAATGTCTGTACTTATACAGTGTGTGGGTTTTGGATACTTTATACAACTCTGATCTTGCATGACAAGCAAGCATGTATGAACTTGTCTTTACGGGAATAATGGCATACATCTTAAATATGTTGTCATCTTTGTGAAACTCACCCAGTCATGAATTCTACTGCTGCACATGGGAAAGAATTTAAGTCCCCTATTTACCTACATATCCCACAGTGTTCAGATTGAGTCAAAACACCCTTCCTTCCAACTATTCACTCTCAGGCTATCTCGTGTACACCCCCCTTCAAGAAACCCATCTTTCTCTCCTCCCCAGGAAATGAGCATGACATAAAACTGCCCACAAGATTGCTTTGTTTTTTTTTTCAGGAGGATTTCTCTGATTGGCCCTGTGGCCTGTCGCTCACTTGGAGGACTGTTCAGATCAGATACCGGCTCAGCAGCCACAGTAAAACAGGATTAACAAGCATTGCAGCTCTCATTCCATGCTAAAGGCAAACTTTCATCATGGACTCTTCTGAGTTGGTCTTCACTGTGCTTGGGGCAGGCGTTGCCTTCTACTATATTCTCAAAACCGTGAGACTGCTTAAAGTTCTATTTCCAAAATTCTGGTACACTTTGCCTGGAGATTTTTTCACTTCCATGGGAGAGTGGGCTGGTGAGTCTGATGTTTACCTTATATAATATGTCCGATAACATCTCCCTTTTAAAAAAGAGAAGAAATCTCCGGTGCTTTGTTTAATAAACAAAAGGTCACTTAAAAACAATGTACTCTGAATAATCTTTAGAACAGAGATCTCACCCAGCGAATATCATATTCAAGTAGGTCACCATACCATGCATGCAAAAGGAATAACATTCTTCTCTGATGGATGAAAGGAAAACGTACCTCATTCCATACACCTCGCACATAAGGGTATACCTTTATATATTATATTATTATTATGACTATGTACGCACCCACCAGTTTGTTTTATATTGGGGTCTAATAGAAAAATGCACATCAGACTCTTGTTTAGTGGCAGATAAAAGTGCTTAATATCGGATAAAAGTAAAAAAAAAAAAAAAAACTTTTCCTTCACAATATTTCCTTCACAATATTCACAAACAATATTTCCTTCAAGGTAGCACTGCTTTACTGTTGTTTTTGTGATTTCATAAGGCTAAATTAATTAAATTCTTGTTGCTTATATTGTGAGTTGCATTTTTACAAGTAGGTTATATCATTTCAACATCTTCAGTGCAAAAGGAAGTCCAATAAAAAACTTTTAAAAAAAAAGTTTATTTACCCCAGGGGGACATTTTTCTGCCTGCTTTTTTTTTTTACATCTGTGTTTTCCATCAAACACTTATCGGACTGTTTGAATATGATGCTACTGTTAAAATAATTGACAACATGGACAAACTAACCGACTTGGTCATAATCCAAAATAACACCAGGTCACCATTTTAGTGGCTTCTGGATTACATGAATTATTATAATTAGAAGACTGGAATTGTTTTTTATAGGGATGCAAATGGAAAACAAACCAGCACGGCATCAACATAACACTTTTAACAGCAGCATTTCATAAAGAAATTCAGTTTGTGTACAGTTGGCTCCCGTGTTTTCTTTCAACCAAACCACTGGCTCTGTATGTGCTAGAGCATTGTGTTAAAGTTAATTAATGGAGGAAACTAAAGAGGGTCCACCCAGCCATTTCCCACCATGGTTGACATCAAATATGTCAGATAGGTCAACACCTTCAGTACCTTCGGAAATTAGACACTGATTGCACATATGATTATGCAAGTCCATGTCGCATTGACATCGCAAGGAACAGATCATCTAGTCAAAAGCATACCTTGTGGTTACCTCCTTTTATATAAACCCCATGTAAGATATTGAAATTGTGTTCCATAACTTATACAAACGGGACATTATCTTCTTTTTCAGTGATCACTGGAGGGTCTGATGGAATCGGCAAAGCATATGCCCTTGAGGTAAAATTCCCCCCATGCTTGTGGAGTCATACAGAATAGTGTGTACTTGTTTATTTGTAAGAGAGAGTGGTCTGTGGGGGTGTATTTATGAAGAGTCTTAGAGCCATCATGTTGAGGACCTCTATTTATATTCCATTCATGCAGCTAGCCCAGCGGGGAATGAATGTGGTTATTGTTAGCCGAAGTATTGAAAAACTAAATAATGCTGCAAAAGAAATAGGTAAGCAGAGGACATCGTTTTAATCTGATTGGAGAATTTGATGTTCAGTATGGGGTTTTACAGAGTGTTTTGTTTTTAAATGCCAGGAAAGGCTACTGGCAAACGTGTTAAAGTTTTGGCGGTCGATTTTACCAAAGACCATGTGTGTGAGTCCATTGAGAAAAGCCTAGAAGACCTGAATATCGGAGTTTTAGGTATGTAACTGTGTCTTCAGTACTGAATGACCTTTCAAAAGAAATGCATTTCTCTATAAAAAAATATATGAAATAAAATAAATGTTATATCGTCTGTGAACAGAACACACATATCTGATGTGCATTTTGAAATAACAGTTAACAATGTTGGCATGCTGCCCTCACCCCTCCCCTGCAAGTTCCTCGATATGACCACTCTGGAGCAGGTAGGATAGCATCTCAGCACTTTCAAATCTAGAGTTTGCCGTCACAGAAACCTGCACCTGTAGTGTTTCTACTGACCATGACAATGAAAACACAAGTATTTGTGTTTCTTCCCCAGACACTCAATGATGTGGTAAACTGCAATACAAAATCGATGATGCAGGTAGACACATACTTTTTTCGGGAAATATACTTTGTCCAAAATGCATGAGGGTTGAAAATTCCAAGGCCATACCTGAAATTACATTGTTTTCCTCTTCTTTTTAAAACAGATGTGCAGAATTGTACTTCCTGGGATGGAGGAAAGGTAGAAGTCATGATAAACTTGTGGTTTTAATAATTAACTGATGTGATAGCTAACCAACGCTCATTTTTGTAGGGGGAAAGGTGTCATTCTGAATGTGTCTTCTGGAATGGCTGCCATCCCCTTTCCCACATATACGCTCTACACAGCATCAAAAGTTAGTAATTTGTATAAACAGACTAACTAACATGCACCTTACCAGTCCATACAGAGTGTATCTAAATATGATCACACAACTAAAGATACAAAATGATGGACTAAAATAAGAAAATTCTTACCACTTCTCAGGCATGTGTTGAGACATTCTCACAAGGCCTTCAAGCTGAGTACAAAGCAAAAGGAATCATTATACAGGTAACAGGGAACATTGTTTAAAAAACCTAAACAGTATGCTTGAGAAATATTTAATTATAGCCTATATTTAAACATTTTAGTATTGACTGAAAATGAAGAGTGAAAATGAGATATTCTTACTTTGCTGTACATACTTTTACATTTCAAATAACCAGACTGCATTATGCATTATTATATTAGTAGGAAAAACCATGGTGCATTATTATATTAGCAGGAAAAACCATTATGCATTATTATATTAGTATAGGAAAAACCATGGTGAAGAAATTTTGTTACTATTTGATTTCTTGCTATTTTTCAGACAGTGTGTCCTTTTGGGATATCCACTAATATGACTGGCTACCAAAAACCAGATCTAATCACCTACACACCAGAGGACTTTGTGAAGACATCACTCGCCTACTTGAAAGCAGGAGACAAGACATTTGGGAGCATCGCTCATACAATAATGGTAGCCTATTTGCTTTTAGTTCTGAGCCAAGTGCTGCAACTAATTATTTGTAATTATGTGCAAGCAAGTCATTACTACGAGATCACCTGTGCCTCTAGGCTAATCTGTTGGAGCTCTCTCACTATCCCCCCCCGCAAACTCTTTCCCTACAGGGCTGGATTATACAGACAGTGCCTATTCAGTATTTCCAAACGGAGAAGATGCAAGAACAGCTGATTGAGTTTGTTAAAGGAAGAACTGGGATAAAAACATAGTAATTTAGATGAGAAATGTTTGAGGTTTAGTCCTCCATTTTTCAGCTCCAGATGTTTGTACATATCACTGCGAAGCATTTATATTACCTACGATGTACGACTTTGATATCACCCATCCAAACCATATATACTATAGCTGTACTTACACTCTATTCAACCTCACATTACATACAGCTCTGGAAAAAATGAACAGATGACAGATTACTGGCCTGTCAGTTTTAATAGTAGGCTACTGCTAGTTGAACAACATAGCTAAAGTTTACTAACCAGTTCAATGACATCAGTTGCTTGATTAAGGTTAAAAACATTTTAAACCCTTTTCCCGTTTGCTGGAAGGAGTGGCACAACTTTTTTTACAAAGTCGGTCTACATTACCATGAGATGAAGTCCTGAAGACAATGACAATAAAAAAAAGGCATATTTGCCCATGTTTAATGTAAACAGGAAGTTGATATATGCCAGTACAAGCAAATCCATAATGGAGTTCTACATAGAGCCTATTCAAAATTAAGAGACCACTGCAAATTTGAATATGACCATCAACTTATTTGAATGTCACTCAGCAACCGTAGGATGACAGAGAAATTTGCAGTGGTATCTTCATTTTTTCCAGAGCTGTATATACAATATGTGAGTTCCCTTGCATTTGGCACACACCCTGATCTTCAAACAAAAAGATCAATGGCAACTACTTATTTATCACTGTATAACAAGACTCTCAAGTTAGAAACTACAGGTTTGTTTTTTAGATTAGATTAGATTAAATTCAACTTTATTGTCATTGTGCAGAGTACAAGTACTTTAGGGCGCATCTTGATTTCTAGGCTAGAGTACAAGTACAAAGACAACAAAATGCAAAAAAAGCAGAAAAGTGCAATGTGATATACAAAGTAAATATATTTTTTCTGTTTCCTTTTATGTCATGGCCTACTGACTTAGGTTTTTGGTGTGTTTATGTTTAATATGTTTGCTTTTGTTAAGTAACATAAAATGCTTATCGAAAATACAACTGGTATGTACATCCCATAATTGCACTGCATATCACATTCACCTGCATGTTTCACCGTATGGAAGAACATGCCACATCACAGCAAAACTGCAACAGCTGCTGTTAGACCTTGAAGGAAAAACAACATGAGGAAACTTGGATAACTCGCACATGACTCAACAAATATCCAGGAAAAGGTCAGTTTGACCAGAGAGCCTCACAAGGCTGAGATATGCAGTTCCCAGGGATAGCAGATGTTTAAGCTGTGCCGCTTATTGTGATTTCAATGAACCTGGCATGTACAAAAATGAAGAAAATAGTGCATTCTGTTGTCACAGCTAAATGGATGGATAAATAATCACAAAAATATTTCACAAAACATCACTTCTGCTGTGGGTATTTAAACATGGGAGTTTATGAACAATTGATAACAAGAAAATGATTAAACAGCAAATGAACAAGGACGGAAAGCAGGGAAAATCCATTATATACATGCTTGTAATATAATTCTACCAAGAATAATCGTTGCCAAGTGTCTGAGGAAGTCAGGTGTCTATTTTTGGATAGTTTCACAAGATCTGTTTGGGAATGGGATGATAAATGGCAGTTGTAACTAGTTTGCATATCAACTGAATCTACAACTAAATTAGTGGCCTATAGCTACAGTATACCATTTTAAAACACAATGTAACACAAGAAATCCACAAACTAAAACAGAACAGCATATTTTCAGGTAAAACATATCATAAATAAAAAATGTAAAACATTTATAAATTCAAGTAAAACCAGTTTCCAATGAGGAAACATAAGAAAACATAAGACCTCTAAAATGTGAATATTACATTCTTCATCGTATAATCAACTAGTCTTTTTCCAAAGGAATTTCTCATTTTTCCTCCAAAGAGAGGATTCACTGCTTTGGCTGTCTGACTTCCCTGGGCTGGGACTGGCAGAGCAGATCTTCTCTATCTGGGTGAGGTCTGTCAGCTGGTTGATACTCTCCTCATTGCCCTCATTCAGGAGATCCCAGAGGTCTTTGGTCCTTGCTTTGGCCTTCTTCTCCACATGGGGACCGCCAGGGTTTGAGGTAGATGAACGCTGAGAATGCTGAGAATTTCCGGCTTTGCGTTTGGATTTGAAGAGGCCGTCCAATATGGACGTGTCCCCCAACAGATCTGTAATGAAGGACTTGCTGGAGTGCGGGTTCTTACTCAGATCATCGCTAGAAGGGCCTGGAGGAACTTGGGGAACCTCCCGATTCTTCTCTGTGTAGGTTTCAGCGTTGCTCCTATTGGGTTCTGTAATGGGGGACTTGTTGGGGTGCGGGTTCTTACTAGGATCATCTCTAGAGAGTCTTGGAATAACTTGATGATCCTCACGGTTCCTCTCTATGTAGGTTTCAGTATTGCTCCTCTTAGGCTCAGCTCTGTGTGGAGGTCTTTCACTTGGTGCCCCCTGTGGATCTTGCAAGGTCCTTGCTCTGGTTTTACAGTCTCCTGATACCGGCACCTCAGTCTCATCAGAGCTCCTGGAGGGGCTTTCGGCATAGAGAGTCCTGCTCTGTTTCGTTCTGCTATTTTCTCTGGTGCCCTCGGATGCCGAAGGCACACGTCGTTTGGGAGCATGTTTAGTATGCGTTAACTTCAAGGCAGGCTTGTTTTCTATTGCGGAGGTTGTGAAGGAAGTTGAGGAGGAGGAGGAGGAGGAGGGAGAGGGAGCTGCCGTTGGTTTCATAGCTGCAGGAGGCGGCGGCTCAGGGAAGGTCTGTTTGATGATGTCTGTCAGGTCAGGGTTCTGCTGACTGTAGTACTCTCTCAGCATCCTCTGTCTCTGCTCGGAAGTACTCTTCAAGAGCTGATCAGCAAAGGCCTCCACTGAAGCAGCCCCGAAGAACTCTGCCATCAGCCTGAAGTGGCTCCTTAGGGATGCAATACAAACAGATTTACACATAAGAAAATGACCTTATATACACCTTATATGTTATAAGAACAACATAACAAAAACAATACACTCAAGTAAGTTTTGACAACTCTCTTTTTTTTCCCTCTTCCTCCCTCTCTCATTTCAATTTGTTCCCACAATGCCAAATGATTCTAACACACTACACAGGCTTTGTAAGCCCCTTTTAGGCTAAATGAGAAGTGAGACTTATGGGCTGCCTGCATAATTGCATCTGTATAAATAGCAGTGTAGTTGTGGTGAAGCCTGGGGCTAAAGTCGGCCTTGACCAGACCAGACGCTTCCTGTCTCAAGGTGCATTAAGTACACTTCTCTTTAGCACATTATTACGAAAAATGCCTCCAAATTGTTTGACTCCGTGGAAAGAACAGAGCAGTCAAGATTACTGTTCCGCATGGGAATGGGAAGACCACAACATATTAACATTCCCGGGAACAACACGCTTTGCTCACAGTTAACAGTCATTCAAAAACTCTTATATGCTCATAATCATATAATGTTCTCTCACTGACAGAATTATTATTATTCTTTATCCTTGTATGTAATTGGGACAAGTAGCTTTGGGGAACAGCGACCCTAACTAATGTGATACTGCTGACATATGGGCCAATATGAAAATACTTGTTGATACCAATGTTGATAATAACTACAAGACATGCAAAAGAGTCCTCCAAGACCCAATTGAACTCTCCTTTTTCCTTTAAAGGAATAACAGACCTGCCAACCCAGAACTAATATTATGAGTATAACTTTTTCAGCTCATCTTGGTGTAGGTGTGTGTGGCCAAATATCAGCACAACATATATATATTTTGGATAGTTGACTCATTTATTATTGTCAAATATCTAAATTTAAGCTGAGCGTGTAACTGAAATTATTATACGGCTCTTCACAATGCAAGTAGAATGCTCCATTGACTTGAATGGGATTTCCGAAAGTTCTAGCGGTCATTATTTCTTGGGAAAGGACCTCTGAAAACAAGAATGACCGCTGTCAATGGCAACGGAGTTTGCGCTTGGAATTTCATTCAAAAGTGAAAGCAGACGGTTGATCAGCTGTGTTCTAAAGAATGTTTGATTCAAGTTCAGCGTGTGTTGCAAACTATTTTTTTCTCAGCAAAAGCCACGACGAAACGGTAACAAATAAGTGTAAAGAGACATATCATGGAGTTT
The DNA here is from genome assembly GCF_018492685.1 of Alosa sapidissima. Classification (NCBI taxonomy): domain Eukaryota; kingdom Metazoa; phylum Chordata; class Actinopteri; order Clupeiformes; family Clupeidae; genus Alosa; species Alosa sapidissima. The sequence continues at coordinate 7,950,593 of NC_055974.1, forward strand.
ATTTTTTCGTTTTGGCAAGTAGCCGTATAATAAGCGTGATAATGTATAGAACGCCGGTCATTATGGGAAAATAAGTCCCTTCAGGGCGAAACAAGACCCCTCCGCTGGTGCGTGGGGGGCCGGTTCGCCCTGTCGGGACTTATTTTCCCCATAATGACCGGCGTTCTATACATTATCCCTTACATAATAACTTTTTTGTTATTATTTACCACCTTTCACAAAGGTTCCATTGAATGATGCATTTACCTGGTAACAATAGTTGTATCATACCATTCTGTTTAGGATCACAAAGGTGGCTAGGCAATATCAGAATGTCATACTAAAGAGAGAGCTGGAGGGTTTGGGGGTTAATGTTGATGAACATGAACATGGACAAGACATGAATGAAAATAAAAACAAAAAGACCAAAAAGGAACTCCAAAAGATCCTAATAATGGAGTTGAAGCAGGTTGAGGACGGCAGAACTGGCCTGGACAAGAGGGCTAGGGAGAGGGCAGAAGGACTAACTCTGCCCATGGAGATCCCAGAAGACGTCCTAAATGTTCTTCATGACCTTGATGCATTCTTGGACAAAGAGTTGGAAGACTCTCAGAGAAATGAACAGAGGGCGATGTGACGATGTGAAAGCTGTGCTCGACAGTCTCCTAGATAAAGTGGACTCGACTCTGGGTGAGTTGAAGACATCTGCTCTTATTGAGTGTAAGAAGTAGCCTTGCATCACCAGAACCGACTTGAGCTCTGAGCAATACGTGGTAATAAAAAGTATGCTCACATTTAAAACATCAAGATGGTTCAGCATTGAATTTTAATAAATTGTTCCCCTATTGTTTACAATTTGTAGTGATCTTAATGTTTCTCCATGATTCATTTCTCAAATATAATTCTGCAACCTAATGACTCATACCAAGCTGTTCCAAGAACCACCTAGGGACCACAACAGGACAAACAGTCCCTTTTTTTAATAAACCGGTACTTGCTGTACACTTACAAGGCTAAATTTACTTTGGCATGTCTGTAGGGACCCTCTCCACAGTAGCACATAAATGTAATGATATTTTGACACTAGTCAGTGGCTTAAAGTAGAGATTTACTTTGACATAGGAAGCTTGCCCCCAAGGCTATGTTATATGCTGTTTCTTTGCAAATGCATATTCCGGTCATACACAAAACTACTCCGATTAACGTAATTTTGGTCCCCAATGAAAGTTTACAGTCGTCATCATAAATTATGATGAAATATTCCTTTAAACTGAGATTTGAAATAAGTTAAATGGCTCTACAGGGATGGTTGAATCACTGCCTTTGAACATTAGGATCCTCACCTGCGGATGGAGTTAGGCGTTTCCCCGACGATGACGGTGATGTTGCGGAGATAACGCCTGGTTTTCAGGGTGTGTTTGACAGCGTGACTCACACGAGGCACCTCAGGGACTCTGACGGTAGACGTCTGCTTCGGTTTTGTAGACGTCTGCTTCGGTTTTTCCACCACACGGTCAGAGTGTGACGCATTTGATATAGGCGCAGGTCCAGGCTGAGTCTGTTAGACACACACGGATGAACAAGTGAGCACACATCAGTGACTGCAAAAAGCTTTTGACAGGTCACTGGCGCATATGCAAACAGCATATATTTATAAGTGGCAGCTTGAGCTTGGGTACACAGTCTAATCCTTTACAAGTCTAATCCTTATAGATGCAAAAGTGTGTGCAAAGTGAACCCTTCCTTCTGGGCAGAGCAGCCTGTATACAAGTTCCCCTCTGTCCCAGACACCTCAATTCACTTCCTCTTCCGACACTTGTCTTCCTGATGCGGGTTGTGGCTACACCTATGTGCCAGAAGAGCTGTCCATGGTACCAATCATCTCTTGGGGGCCGTATTGTCCTTCCAGGACCGTATCCAAGAGTGTGGGCCATGAGTGGGGACAGCAAAATTAGCATTCTGTGCTGCTTAAGGTGTCTTCTCTGTGGGGAACCAGTGACTGGCTGGGTCACCACACACATAACCTATACTGCTTTGGGCAAATGTTTGCTCAAATACATTCTTGTTTAATTTTTTAACTAAGTCACTCAAATGTGTGTTAAGCATCTTGGGCATAATGTCTTCTCACTCAGTGAAGCATTGGGGCTTTTTGTGGGTCAGCCTTTTACCTCTTGGGATTCCAACAGCACGTGAGCGGGCAGCTGAGAGTACTGCTGTCGCTCAAACACGTCTCTGACCGCGGCCTTGCTGATGTAGTTCTCCGCCCGGCTGGAGCCCACCACCTTCTGGTTGGAGTGGGTGTAGCTCACCTCATTCAGCCCACCTGGTGGAGGGACGAAGAGCAGGTAACATGGACCATCGTAATCATCATTTTCTTAACCGATTAATTGTTTTGTTTATAAAATGTTGATCAGTCCTAAGACCGATGTCTTCAAATGCCTTGTTTAGTCCACATGCTAAAGGTATTCACTTTACTGTCAGAGCAGTAAGTAAAAAAGAAAAGAAAAAAATTACTTTTAGAAATCACAATATTGATTTTTGACCTTAAAAAAAAATTACTCAAAAATTCATTAAAACAAATTAATTGATACCAAAATAGTTGGCGATCAATTTCGATTATTCGGCAATTAATCACTTAATCATCATCACTTTGATACTTTTTATTTACACTTGGTTCTTTACCTAAGAGTGCATCAATGGTCCCCACATGTGATGCTTCTCTGCCCTGTCCTGCTCTGCCTGTGCTGGTCTTCAGTGTGGTGAAAGTAGGAGAGGGCCGTGGAGCGAGCAAGTCTTCCGACTCCTCTGTGCTGGAGTCCACTGGCTGGTCATCCTCGTCCGTCTCCGAGACGACGCCCGTCTCGAGAGCCCTCGCTCTCGTCGTCTCCTCCTCCTCGAGTTTCTTGCGCGCTGGGCGTTTGGACGCCCCAGCGTCTGGGCTTTCAGAGCTCTGCTTCTCTCCAGCGTCCTCCGTCTCCATATCAGAGAGGTTCAGCGGAGACCAGCCCTGAGAGTCCACTGTCCCCTCTGCTGGACTCTTGGAGGTCCCTGCACCACTGGAGCCCTCGTCACCGCTCCCGGTGCCTGTCTCTTTGGCAGCCGCATGGCCATGCAGGCCCTGCAGAAACAGCTCGGTGAAGCTCTCCTTCAGGCAGCCGTGGCCTGTGACCGCCGAGCCCTGCGCCCCATCTGTGGTGGCAGCGGTTGAGGGGGCGCCCGCCCGGGAGGTGCTCGCCTCCCCCTCTTCCTCACTGTCGCTACTGAAGTCCAGCACGTCCACCGCGGCCTGGTTACCGTTGGATCGTCCAGCTGTCTGCTGCTGCTCCGTGGAACCTCTTGCTCCTAGATCCGTCTGGCCCTGTGACATAGAGGACTACCTCATATCAGTGGCACAGCACACTCAAGCACATGCAGTTTACAAGAGTAGCAACTCAACGGGCACTACATGGCACTGAGGTAATTAATAACAGCTTGGGCTCATGCACATGCTGACCACATTGATTTGAGATGAGCATACTCAACATATTAAAAAAATGTCCTGTCAGTCAGTGGCCTCAAAAACAATCTTGGCAGAAATCTTTGATCTAACCCCATTTCCTAATCATAACTCTCAAGCCTATCAACATGTCTGAGGTGGGAATATCAAGTTAGGATGTTAGTTTTCACTTTTTAATAATGAAAATTAGTTAGCAGATGCTCTTGTGTATAATTCAGATGAGGTACAGGAGCTGAGAGAAGGATGCAGTGAGGGGGGTGCAGGTGTCTCAGCCTCCAGAGGAGGGGATACTCACAGCAGACGGCCTCTCTTCAGCAGCCTGAGTTTTTGCAGTCATCACGCCAGCCTCCACACGGCCTTCACGCTGCACACACACACACACACACACACACACACACCATTTAATGAATCTAGATGTGAATGCATAATGCATCAATGTAAAAACCATAATACCCACAACATCAAAGTGCACATATAGTAAGTAATGGCCACCTTACACCAAACAACTTTGACAAGATTTGGGAAAGATTCTTGAAAGATTGTAGTCTTTTAACTAATGCCCCCCATTCAAGCTTTACTCAAAAGACTCCAATCTTTCAAGAATCTTTCCCAAATCTTGTCAAAGTTGTTTGGTGTAAGGAGGCCATAAGTAAGTAAGTCTTTTATTGATACAGCACATATTTATGCAGTATTTATTTAGTGCAACCCAAAGCACTTCTATAGTAGGCAAGAACAGTTCTCACATCCAAGGCCACACCAAGGCCTACTCCTCTCGTGGCGATATGACTATCCATAATCAGGGAGTACCTACCTCTTCCTCTTTTTAAATATTACATTCAGGCATTTTTATTGAGTCTACAAAAGAGGGCCCTTGAGTGTGTTGCCAGCATGTTTGGTCTACAATCTTATCATCAGTCTGAAGGAATTTTATCTTGTGTGCATTGAGAAAATCCTTTTGAAAATACCACAGTGCTATCAGAAGGCAGGGGGTTAAAACTGCTAGCTTTAGCTCACCTGACTGGAAGGGTTAAGCCGAAATAGATGGGCCCTTTCCACTAGGTTTATTTACAGTGCTCATCTGCAGCTAGTCTAGCCTGGAGTGCAAGTTACGCACATTGGAAACATCATTAGATGGAGATTGGAGTAGCATCTGGATGCCGTTTTCATGGCGTTTGATGATGTCTGGATGTCATTACCCCGTTAAAATGAAGCCTCAAATGAGGGGTGGAGATACACAGTGACATCTTTGATTCCACAAATAAATTAGAATGACAGTTTAAATCACTACCAAACTGTGAGGCAATGTGAATGTGCCTCTTACATAAGTTCACTATAGTTAAGTGAAGGAATATAAACTGTCATTCCTCTAAGTGGAATGGAATTAAATATAATTGATCTAGTATGCTAATAAAAAGAATCACAATGCAGCAAACTGAAACTATTCAAATGAAAAGAGTAACAAACGGTCACCACATTGTTGAAATGATATAGTGCCCCACTGTGTGTCTCTGACTTGATTTATGATCCTTTGTAATAACGGCTGTCAACCAGAAGGTGGCAGCATACCTCTAGAATACGTTGCGTGAGGCACGTTCCATCTAATTGCAGGCGGAACAGGTTCCGCAGCCCGAACAGCTCCCCTGATTGGCCGTCGGTTCCCTGTACGGCCTCAAAGTACCGCCGGGAGTTCTCCTTGCCCACCACAGAGGACTGCAGTTGCTGTAGGAACGCAAACAAGGAGGAAAATGATGGACAGATGAGGAAAAGTCTGACAATGCACAGCCGGCTGGAGTGGAGATACAGATAGCTGCAAAATTAGAAAAAATAAACCAAAGTCTGAAGGCTTTGTGGAAACAGTAAAATTACAAACAATCATAATCTGAACAAGAAAAAGTGCTGTCAGAGTGAGACACATTACTTCATACTCCCCGCTAGTGACCTCCTGATTACAGATACACCATACCTGTTTATACACCTGGCGCAGGTATATGACCTCCTCCACAGTTCCCAGTGAGATGAGTCTGAACACAGTCACATCCCTGCACTGGCCAATACGATACACCCTGCGCACACACATACACACAAAGAGAGAGAGAGAGAGAGAGAGAGAGAGAGAGAGAGAGAGAGAGAGAGAGAGAGAAAGAAAGAAAGAAAGAAAGAAAGAAAGAAAGAGAGAGAGAGAGAGAGAGAAAGAGAGAGAGAGACAGAGAGAGAAAGAGAAAGCGAGAGAAAGATTTTATTGATTGGCATGCTTCTGTCATGATAATGCATGGCACTATTCATATATTAATTGTTGTTAGCTGAGCGAAGACGTCTCTCCCTCAGTTTCTGTAGGTTCCTATCTTGGTCATATGCTCTACCATGGTAGAGGCTTGTTCTCCATTGGTCACAATTGTGTGAGAGAGTTGTCCAGCTCTCAGGTTTTATGTCAAAGTGAGATAACACGACCTTGAGGGCCTGGCCGTGGCGCAACTGGCTGGGGCACCTGCACCGTACGCTGGCGACCTGGGTTCGATTCCCGCCCGTGGTCCTTTCCGGATCCCACCCCGACTCTCTCTCCCAGTGACTTCCTGTCATTCTCCACTATCCTGTTGCTTTAAAGACATAAAAGGCCAAAAAAATATACTTAAAAAAAAACACGACCTTGAAACGCAGTTTAGGTCTACCCGTGCGACGAGTTCCCTCCTCCAAAACTCCATGAAATACTGAGTGGGGAATGCGAGATCATGGCATTCTGTTGACATGGCCTGCCCATCTCAGATGATTGAATTTCAGCCTTGAAGAGAGGGGTTCAGAATTTGTGATAGTGAATAGTTCTTCTAGTTCTTCTGATTTGTGATAGTGAATAGTTCTTCTAGTTCTTCTGATTTGTGATAGTGAATAATTCTTCATCTTGTCCTCCCAGGTCTTTCCAATAACAAACTGCAGGTTTCTTGAGTGGAAAGCACTTACTCCACTCTCTTGGGGACGATATATAGGCCAGGTTTCAGATCCATATAGGAGTATACTCAGTACATGCTTCGTACACTCTAACTTTAGTTCGCACAGATAGATGTTTGTTCCTCCAGACTGGTTTGGTTAGACGACCAAAATAGAAGGCTGCTTTTCATAAACGAGTTGAAATTTCCAGGTCTAATGTGGATATCATTTATTGCGAATGTGTGAGAGTCAGCGGCCTGTGACATGGTGACAGTTTTCTTCAGGCTGATGGTAAGCCCGAACAGGTCATATAATTCAGCAAAAATGTCAAGTAGAGTCTGAGCTGTTCCGGAGATGAACGGAGAGCAGCATCGTTAGCATAGAGTAGTTCTGGGATAACAAACTGCTGTTTTCGCCTTGAAGTAGGCCAAGTTGAGAAAGTTCCCATCATCTCGGGATAGTACTGAGACTCCTGTGGTGTTATGTGTATTTTTGTAGGCTTTCTGGAATATATATGAAAAGTATATGCCGAAGTGTAGGAGGCAGTACGCACCCTATCTTTACTCCTCTCTTGATCGGGAAACTCTCAGAAAGGTCGCCATCAAACTGTACTCTACCACGCATTCCATCATGGAAGGATTGGATCAGTGATAGCAGAGTAGGGGGACAGCCAGCTTTCTGGAGCACTACGAACAGCGAGTCTCTGTCAATATAGTCGAAAGCCTTCGTGAGGTCTACAAAAGCCATATAGAGAGGTTGTCGCTGTTCTCGTGATCTCTTGCAGCTGTCGAACAGCAAATATCATGTCGGTGGTTGTGTTAGTGAGAGAGAGACAAGGGCCCCTTGCACTTCTGTTCCAATAAACGGTTGCGGGCATATGCTATATCTCACTGTTTTGATGGATTTGTGTTGAATGGATAAACACATATGGCGTAATAACTATCAACTTAACTGCTTTACCTGTCAATAGCCTGAAGATCATTGGCAGGGTTCCACGTTGGATCGAAAAGGATGACTATGTTTGCACCCACAAAGTTGAGACCAAGACCACCAGCCCTATGGATGCAGAAAAGCAGCAAACTCTTTCAGCAATGTGCACAACAGAAATAAATTCAGATAAATCCCTTGATATGAGACAATGTATACAGTATACTTAATATAGTTATAATATATAACATTGGTAGGACCAGGAAGTGGGCAGAGAATATCATCAAAGACCCCACACACCCTGCACACCCCCTCTTTAACCTCCTCCGCTCTGGCAGGCGCTACAGATCCCTGCGCACAAAAACAAAGACACAAGAACAGCTTCTTTCCCTCTGCCATCACTGTACTGAACTGCAATTAAGTGGGGTTATCCTCTCTTTGGCCATTCACCCACTTATCCCTCACATTACATACATACCTATCATCCCAAAATGCATCTTGCATACATTACATGCATACATTTGCACTATTACTTCTGTACTTTATATCCACTCCACTCCACGTGTACTTGTCTTGATACTATGCTTATTTTTTGTATAATGTATTTTGTATATTATGTTAATACGTTGATATGTGCCTACATGTATATTGTTGTCTATATTGTAGGTATATGTGTCTTACGTATTACTATTGTCTATTGAATGTTTTACTACTACATGTCTATTTGTACTACTACATGTCTATTGTTGAATGTACAGAGATTTTAACACCTACCGTCAAATTCCTTGTATATGTAAGTATACTGGGCCAATAAAAACTGATTCTGATTCTAATGCACAAAATGTCAACTTGTCTCTTATGTACTATCCTCTGAGGGTAATATAGTTTCAAAACTATCTATGGATTTGCCCTCCACTAGAGGCAGATAAAGGGCACTGTGACAACAGCACTACTGTGACAACAGCACTACTGTGACAACAGCACTACTGTGACTCACATGGTGGACACCAGGCAGAGGTTGACGTTCTTCGAGCCGTTGAACTCCTTCACGATCTTCATCCTGTCTTTTGCCTTCGTGGTTCCGTCCAGCCTGTGGTACTCCAACCCCTCGGCCATGCAGTAGCTCTCCAGCACATCTAACAACTACAGGGAATTCAAGCTGAGCAGATGAGTTTACGCCGATGACAGTTTAAATTACGTTTTTGCACACTAAAAATCCTGTTGAAGCAGTAAGCTTTTTACATTTTAAAGGTGAAAATGAACTGCCTAGCCTGTCTCAGCAATATTGTATTTACAAGTGTATCATGTCACCATATATCTGTGGTCTGTAATGTGATAAAAAACTGACAATTTTATTTCATTTCTTCAGTTCGGGGAGGATGCTGGTACATAAATACCGTACCTCATTATGAAGAGGAATTTCGAGCTCATAGTCTAATGACATGTTTTAGAGGCCTTCAGGTTCTTTTATGAACCTACCTTGGTTGAAAGAGAGAACAGTAACACTTTGTCCTTTTTCTGAAGAAAGTGTCTCAGTAACTTCTGTAGGACCTGAAAGAAATAATATGAACCTTTATGATGCAAACTTTTCGGAAGTAATATTTACACTAAATCATGCAGGTAATTAAATGCTTGTGTTCTTATCTGTCTTTACACACTGAGGATGACATTTGTTCAGGTTTGAATTATTTTTCATCCCAAAATATTTCATCCTTGGTGTTTAAAAACTAATCAGAACACTTTTACTTAATTACCAACGTGATTTCATGTGAATATTTTGTCCGAAATTCCAGACTTGGTATGAAAGGGCCTTTAGCCTCCATCTGTTGTGTGTGTGTGAGAGAGAGTGAGACAAACCCTCATCTTTCCACTGTACATGGGGTCTGACATAGCTTCAAAGGACTCCTGTTTGCAGCGCTCCACAAACTCTGGAAACTTCTGGAAGACTTTTTCACAAATAGCGTTGATGCTTTCCTCCTATGACAAACACAAAATAACATAACGACAGTAAGTATATGTTTAAAGCCTGTTCCAACCTTGGTCGTACTTTGTTATTGTGACACCTCATTTTTGCTTTGTGAAGCTTACCTGTTTCTTGCTTGTGCCCTCTTTAGACTGAAGTAAGGCAACATGGTTGGCGACTTTCCTGAGAATGGCCAGATAACTGAAGTATAGATTTCTGACAGGTACTCCTTTCGAATTTGTCTGAAGAAAAGTGCAAAAAACACAGAAGACATGTTATCTTTCACATAATCAACCACTTTAACTTTACTTTCACTTCACTTTAAGACCATCTAGGAGAAAAATAAAGCTGAGATGATTACCAAGGAGCAATTAATGTGTTTAAAGATGCCTTTTTTTCACTATTCAGAATAGTTGAGAGTAGCAGAAGCAACTGTGCCTCTTAGATTTATGCAATTGTGAACTGGGACAGCAGGGATAAAACTAAACTTGCTGTGATTATTCATTTACTACAAATTCACATCTGGCTCTTATAACACAGGGACTTTTTAGAACTGTTTTAGACTCTAAATTATCTATGAAGTTATTTAGAACCAAAAAACACTTGAAAATGACAACACTTTCAGCAACTGAAGCAATTGGCGGACTGTTTATAAATACATACCTTGTCAATTCTGGACCACACATTTATATAACTTATTACATGCTTTAACAACTTTTCTAATGCAGTGTATGCAGCAGTACAATGGCAATAGCAATACAGTGAGGCTGAAATCTCAGAAAAGTCTAAAAAGCCAACCTTGTAGCAGCATTTCTTCCGGGGCTGTTTGCTGCCGCAGGTACAGGACTGTCCACTCCTCATTAGCAGAATCACGTCCTCTGATTCCAGCACAGCAATGTAAACCGCCTGCTGGAACTCGGTCAGAGAACAGTACACCACCTGGTGGAGGCAATCAAGACAGCATTGGGTTGCAAGCACCTATATCATCACAGGAGTATATATCATATGTGGGAGGAAAACTCTCTCTAAGAAAAATACATTAGTGTCCTGTCCTACTCTGAATCTGAGTAGATGGATCCATGAATTAATGCAAAAAAAAAATAAAAAATTATGAGGAATAGAAACTAATCAGAATGAACAAACTCACCCTGTCATCTTTAGCTGGTAGCTGGCTGCTGATCAAAGCCTTGGTTCTCCTCAGAAACTTCCCAGCGAGCCTCTGGCCCAAGGCTTGTACAGCCTGGCGACCCACGGCTAGAGTGCGCTTAGTGACGCTGTGCTTCTGCCCATGCTCAATAGCTTCAGCAAACTTACTCTTGAACTGACGGAAATTACCAAGGCACCACGGAATAGCCCTGGTAAATGAGCAATAACAAAAGAGGCAGAAATACTGTGAGAAACATCAGACATTCTATTCAATAACATACATGTATGTTTTTATCATGTTGATTCTCTGAGGACAAGTAAGTTTGGATACATCAGGAACTTGTCTTCGAGCATGAGGGGACACACCGAGCAATGAACATGACCCACCAGTCCATGACACAGTAGAGTTCTTCCAGGTTGTTCTGCAATATGGTTCCAGTCAATCCTATTCGCACTTTACATCTCATCTTCTTCATAGCCTTGGTTATCTGAGACTTATAATTCTTTATTTTGTGAGCCTCATCCACGATGACAGCAGCCCAGTTAATGCTGAGGGCAAAACAGTATTTAAAAAAATGACACTACTTTGAGTACAGCTGTGGTACAATCTCAGAATTATCTGAACAATGAGGCACAATAGGTTATCAACCCTAAATTGTTTTAAATAATTTTGATGCCACCCATCTGGAGTGGGACATAGGCCTAAGCTCTCACCTGTTGAACGCATCTAGGTTGAGTCGAAAAGTCTCGTAAGTGGTGAGAGCGATCTCACATCGTCCTTTCTTTACACGAGCCAATTCATCCTCCTTCTCAACACCGTGCACAACAGCCACTCTAAAGTAACCCCATGTGTCAAGCTCCTCTTTCCAGTTATAGAGAAGAGAGAGTGGGGCAATAATAAGAAATACCTGCAATGCAATCAATAAAAAGGCATGTTGAATCACACCTAAGGCTTAAGGAGCTTGCACACTGCGCCAGCAAACTCCAACAGTTGGGTCAGTGTGTGCCGTCCGTCTGTGTTTGTTGGCGTTTGTTGGATTGAGACACCGCAGTATGGACTGGCAGTTGGTTTTATGAACATTCTAATCTAAAGACAGCTGCCAACTTTAGAATGTTGGAGTTTGTTGGAGCAGTGTGCAAGCTCCTCTAGGGACAAGTGACAGTAGGTCCTAATTGCTGGTTAGAATTTCACTGATAGGTAGCCTACCTTCTTCACTTTGTTTTGCGCTGCTGTTTTCTGGGACAGTAGGAAATGTGGAATATTCTTCTCAGCATCTGCCCGTGTTCCTGTTTTGTGCAGCACTGCAGCCAAGAAACTGATTACCTAAACATGGGAAAATGGCGAAATAAATTCTCTACAACTCTTGAGTAGCACAGTATATAAAGTCGTACAAGTGTGCAATTAGTGCCGACATTCTTACTTGTATGGTTTTTCCAAGACCCATGTCATCACCAAGAATGCATCCTCTCGGCTTGACATAGTTGTCAAATATAAACTTCGCGCCTTCTCGTTGATAGTCCCGTAGGTACCTGTTTATTGTGTATGGGATTTTCACATACTTCGACAGTGCGAATGGGACCGATTCTCCAAAGGCTATCTGACTTAGATGGAAAAAAGGCTTTTCTCCCATGAGTGCGTTAGCTGTGCTCCCAGATGTTTCCCCCACCTTTTGCTTCTCGTCGTCATTTCGCTCGTCCAACAACTTCACTGACATCGTTCCAAAAGGTAAATAGTGTCTTCAGAAAAAGAGCTAGTTTCACCGTGCACGAGTTATTTAAGCCTACTGTGTAACTTAGGCTATATTGAAAATGTGGTAGCCTATCATAGTCTCATTTGTGAGTGCGTCAGACTTAATTTAAGTTAAAGTTAGCTGGAAGAAGACAAATAAGCCAACTAGCTGGCTTTTCGTTGCCCAGATTATCCATCTGATTTCAATGTCTCGGCTGGCCAACCAGGTGGTAGCCGACACGAGATAGAGAATTTTCTATCTACGTTACAGTTTCAGATAAGGTTGGAAATGTGGCCGGTCAGAAACAGAAACATCTACAATGTAAATACTTTTCTTTCCGGTGTATTCTTCTTCTGTGAAACTGTTACAAAGTTTAAAAGTGTATACTGCCATCTGTAGTATTGGAGTGCACAATACTAGCAAATTGTTCACGATCCCTCATTGCTTTTTAATGCCATGAGCAGCTTCTCTGTGTCACTGTCATTTAGTGATGGGGACGAGACCGCCTATGCCGAGTCCGAGTCAAGACCGAGTCTTTGAAGGGTCGAGACCGAGTCGAGACCGAGTCTGTTGGTTTCCAAATACAGTCGAGTCCGAGTCAAGACCGAGTCTTTGAGGAAGCAAGTCCGAGTCGAGACCAAGTCCTTTAGGAGTCGAGACCGAGTCGAGACCAAGACCATAAAAACATGTCAGTTTTCATATTCATGATTTAATATCACCCCAGTTAATAATCAACCATTAGGCCTACAGACTAAGCTAGATTGGGAATTGTTTAGAAGAGCAGTCTTAACGTCTTAATATGGACTATGCTGACCTACAGACATTCACCGGCAGCAGAGCCATAGAGATAAATAAACGGCTCTGACGGCAGTATCTTTGCATTGCACCATGGGATGTCATTTTTAAATAATGCCGGTCAACATTGCATTTTATTATTATTGTTGTTGTGTGTTTTTTTTATATGAACATAAAAAATGCGTTGGTCTCGAGGACTCGGTCTGAAATTACGAGTCCTTCTCCTCCCACTGTGATCTGAGACCGAGTCAAGACCGAGTCTTTGAAGGAACGAGTCCGAGACGAGACCGAGAAAGCAGAAATTGGTCTCGAGACCGGTCTCGAGTCCGAGACCGGACTCGAGTACTACATCACTACTGTCATTCACAAGACAACCACATTTTATCTCTCAACAAATTCACCACAAGGTAATTCAATATTATTGCCAGCCATACGATCAAAATATCCTATTGTGTAGCAGTGGATTATTTGAAATAGATAGCTTATTTTTGCTTTACATTTTCTGTTTCAACACAACTCTGGCTATTGTTTAGGCTATAGCCTAGCCCAGTGTTTCTCAAACTTTTTCAGACGAAGGACCACTTAACCAATAAAAAAGAAATGCACGGACCACCTAGCTTAAAAAAAAAAAAAAAAGATTAGACCTACTTCAATAGTATATTAGCCTACACAATAGGCCTACTCACTGAACCACCTTGATTATTGTCTCTGCACTTTGCTTATTGTGTCAGAGGATTCATATGATTTAAACTGGCATATCTTGCATAGAAAGTGTTGCAGAACTGTTTGGATTTACATACAAGTTGGTTCAATATTGCAAACAACTCATCTATATTATATTTTATCACGTCTGCTCACGGACCACTTGGGATAGCTTGCGGACCACACTTTGAGAAACACTGGCCTAGCCTACCATCTTATCCTAGCCTACATCTACCCAACTTCTCTTGTCAAACCAATGAATCCAGTGAGTCAATCAATTATTATGTGCTTGGTTAGTCTGTATCTTTCTTTGCATGTGTTGTCAATATTGACAACACAAGGCCTAGGCTAGACCTAACAGCACAGCAGACATGTTTTGTTGTGGTAAACACCAACAGGAAACATCTTTATGGAGGATAGGCTAAGCAAACTAAGCATGCTCACATGCTAAATGAGTAACCCATGTATTGTTTTATTTTTTAAACTCAAACTTGTGAAGACACCAATGTCCTTATTTTACCTTTATTTCACAAGAGCTATAACCACTCCGAAAAATGCAAATGCTGATCCCATACAAGCAGTCAAATGATAAATGATGAGCCTGTGAAACATTTAACACATTTCCTAACATAGGCATGATATCTCATTAAATTAATCGGGAGGTAAAGCTGTGTGGAAACACCTGTTCTTAATATATATTCTACCCATTATTTATTCAAGCTTTCCCCTCAATATTAGCAATTCCCTGCAGGAGGTCAGCCAAGTGGTATGTAGAGGAGTAGCCTAACCTCTTCCACCAGAATTGGTTCATACCATCACTATTGTTTAGACAGACCATCTCCACAGAGTGTGCGAGATGAAGTAATAAATAGTCATCAGACATACTTGTTAAATAAGGCCATGAAGTAACCTTTTGGTTCATTGGGAGCGCAAAGCGTGTGTGAGATGTTGCACTGAATGTGAACTCCTTGACATGAGACTTTGGTCTCCTCCTTGAGAACATCTGTTGCAGCTGCCATATAAATTCTCTGCTTTGAGAAAGCAAACAGAAAGTTCCATTTTTGCATTGCAGTGTACCATGGCAGAACGGATGGTTTTAGCCTCATTGGGAGTGCCACGAATACAATTCCCCTTTCCATAAAATTATTATTTTAACTTCTATGCCTCTCTGATTTGTGGCTGGTTAACATAAATACAGTGACTGTAGACTGGCTGTGCTATAGCAACCCCAATAGCTATGGGAGGGCATATTGCATGAGTGGATATTTTGTGTTCGTATGTTTATTTCATCAACCGATGTGTATAATAGTTTCTGCTGTGCAGCTGAAATGACCTTGCACGTTTTCTGACGTTAGTTTAAAGCAGCTTAAACTGTACAATCTTGTTAGAAGATCTCTGTTGGTAATTTTTCATCAGTATATTGAGTGCGCTTTTTTTTCTTCAAGTCTGAATCCCTCCAAGCCTTTCACACACCCCAACCAAAAAAATCTATCTATCTGGAGATACATTTGGACACGAAACATAAAATCCCATTTCTTACTGCATTTACTGATGAGTTATCAAACTTGCCCAGCCATAGTTTACCCCAACTGTTGGCCTTGAAAGGGGACTTGTCCTCTTCTCAGGAGTCAAGGAAACGCTCCATCTGTGCTCCACAGACTTGCTCCTACATGAGTCACCTACTGGCCTGGGCCAAGACCAATTACTCCCTGGCCAAAAATGACAGCTTCATAAGTCAGTTTCAGCTTCATAACCATTGATTGCAGAAATGGAAAATTAAGATAATGTATCTTTCTTTAAATATGTCCTTCATGGACTTGTGAGCAATTCAACGCGAGAATGTTTGCCCATGCTGACTAACTGATTTTTTGGATGCTGTGCTGGTTCATGAAGTAAGAGAGGAGGGATTGAAACTGAGTGTTAAACTAACTGGAGGTTAACACCACACATCTGATATCCACATGGTTGCCTGAATCTACTGTTTGGCAAAGCTATGTATAACAATCAAATAATCCCTTAATTCTCTCACACCCTTTCTGTTAAAACTCTGGAAGTCTGTCTTTGCTTTTGTGTCTTGAATAAATGAAAGATGAAAATAGTAACTCTAGCCTACCTCAGAGTTTGAGTCCATGAACAAAACTACTCCAACATTCACCATGAATATTCATCATTGAATTTTAAAATAATACAGTGTATTACTTCATGGACCTTTATTTTGGCACTTTGCAAAAGAGGAAATGGCTTGGAACACATTCTGAGTCTGGCTGATAAGGATTCCAGTACTAGAATATCCTTCACTAACATGTTTTACTGTGCTATATTTCATTCCCAATAAATTTACATGGACCTCCACCACTCTGTCTCTTGACTGAGACAGACTCGCCACAGCTAGTATCCCATTGGCTTCTTGGAGATCTACCAAGTCAGGCATAATAAAAAATGTCTGTTTTTGGCCCCTCTGAAAATAAATTCAGAATTCTCTTTTGACTCTCCACAGTTATGTAAACAGTGATTTGGCTGCTCTTTTGCCAGCGCTGGCCCGCTGCAGACGAAGGTGAACTGAAATATGCTTACACGGCAGCATGTGGCACGCCCTCCATGCAAGAGTATAATTATTCTATAATATACATATACACTAGAACACATGTGGGTGCAGTCCATACAGCTGGTTGTGAAATATAAGTTGGAATTTTTAAAATAATAATTATAAATCGTGACTTTCATCGGACTACTACTACAACTAGTATGCCACTATAATAACCATAATAACCATAGCCTTCCAAAATCATTCTCTTGACCAGAGCATTCCAAAGGTACAAGCAAAGATACCTATTTAGAAGAGAATCTGAAAGGATGGTTGAGGGAGTAATTGTTGGAGAAGAGTATCTCACGGTTGCCCTTGCCACCCACTGGCCCCTGAAAATATATAAATATAAACTATATAACTATATATATACATATAAAATAGTCATGCTGGTTACCTGACGGCATGACAGCAACCTGCAGCTCAGTATCTGTGTTACTAGCCTCTGTCTTTGTTATGGTTGGCTGTGACTTCAGCGTCCACTAGAGGGACTCATTTCATAAAGCGATCCCTTTTGCTTATTTTTCCTCTGGGCTCCATCATTCAGCACCGTTAGCCTCACAGCCCATAAAACAGCCCGTGTTGGCCCTGCCCCTGCACCATCCCTGCCTTCCAGATTGCATAGGCAACTGTATGCCGAAGCCAGTGTTTGTTTGCATCTAGCTCAAACACACCTCGAAATGCTTGACGAATATGCCTGCCTTAGTAACAGAGTGGTGTAAACAAATTTCTGTTCTACGTGTGTGGTCTTGTACCTCCCACCCTCGTACCAAACCTGGGTGTTCATTCCCCTGTAGTGCCCCACACCAAAAACAGCCATAACAGGAGTGTTTACCTTCACTGGTGCAAAGAACCACTCTGTCAAAACAATCCTTGCATAATAAAGTGTATTGCCTCCAAAAGCTCTTGGCTGCAAATTTGTTGATTGTGTGATGCATGAAATGAAAAAAGCCTAAAGATCTGGGGAGGTCTTTCTCTGGTTTACTTGGTCTGGATTAGTCGGTGAGTGTAGTCATAGTAATTTTATATATAAATACATGTTCTTATATTTTAAGTATAGGCTTAATGTTGTTTAACAAATAATGTAAGTTCTTGCTAGTTCTCTTCCACAACACATTGACAACATTTTAACAAATTAAAAAACACCCAACAAAAACAAGTCAAACCTGAAAAAGACAGCCATGTGCAAACATTTTTTAAATCAAAACAAATCTACACAAATGTTTAAACAATGGAGCACAATTTGGACATGGCCATATATGTACAGGAAAGGGGTAATGTATAGCCTCTTATTGACCTACACCTCTGTACATCTCAGCATTTAAGATGACCAGTAGATGGCACAGTAGAAGCCTAATCAAAACACTTATGTCTTATGTTCAAGAATGTACAAAAAAGTTTTTTTTACTTTGCATATACATTAAATGTTGCACCACAAAAAGAAAGTAAATCAAAATGCAAGGTTTCATTTGATGTGTTCTTGCCAGTTGATGACTATGATTCATGTAATATATGAGCAACATGAAGATCACTAATGTACTCCAACCTCACGTCAGTCATCTTTCGTCAAAAGCACTTCAAAATTATTTTACTCAATCTTAAAACTTCACTCAGGGAAGATTAGTTATAGGGTTATGATATTTGCATGTAGTATAGCACACTGCAATTTTAAGAAGACTCAGTGACATAACATGTTCATAGATTGGAACAGTGAATGTATTTTTGGTTCAAACATTCATTCTACCTATGAAATCAACACAGCTTTCCCCAAATGACATAGACGGGAACACTTTGATTCAAACATTTATTCATTCTACTTATGAAAACAGAGCGCTTTTTCCTCCTAAATGAAACAGACGGGAATACAGGCTAGTGTGAAAGAGTTAATTCATCTAACACTCCTGAGCTGTCAGCTTTAACATATGGGTTCCTACCTCTTCTTAAAATAAAGAAACTGATTAAGGTCCACCAATCATTGCCTAAAACAGGGTCCGGAAATTTTCCCACAGAAGTGCTGAACAAAAAATTATGGTCGACACATTTAAATTCTTAATCGTATTGTGCCCATGTAGGGGACTGTGGGATGTCCAGTTCTGTAACATTGTTGGACATGAAAAAAAAAAATACTTCACTAAGTATTAAAGAGCTGACAAATTGTCATATGAAAAATGGAACTAAATATGTATACACTAGTATTTATGCAAATACAAATTGTACTTGCTATGTAGCTAATACAATACGTACCCCTGACGTTGACTTAAAAAATCTACGTCAATGAAGAAAAATAGTTATTGTTATCTACAATCAGTGTAAATCGAATTTGCAAAACTTCCTGCTCCACTTCATTGAATCATATCTGTGATAAATAAGTAAGTTAAAGTAATTGTATAAGGGCTTTTAAAATGACTATTTAACCTAGAAGTGGTATCTCTCCTTTCCTGATGGTTCACCCTATTCACGGAGACACTTTAGACTATAATACAAAAAGAAGGTAATAGTCCCTCTACAACGATGAGATCCCAGAATGACCCCCCCCCCTTTTGCTTTTAAGGCTAGTTACTATGGAATGCTCCTCCTTCTCCAATGTCCCTCTGATTATATGAAAGCCATACAAAGGAAATTGGAAAGTGTAAACACAGGGAGGGCTGTGCTCTAAACTGTCAAACAGATCTCCATGATTGAAGACAACCTACGCCACAGAGTAAACATGGCCTACAACGCTGTACATCACTCTGAAATCTCGCAAGTTATGGCCAAAGATGTGGAATAACAAGGAAAGAATGATTCCTGATGATGGACAATATGGAAGTTAGAATCCAGACAGTGGTTAAAGGCTTTCCAGAGAGATTCTCACTGACCTTTCGAGTAGATAGCGACACACGTGGGTTATAAACTGTGTTACATACTTAACTGTGTTATACTTGACAAATATGGTGATATTTTCCCAACTCTGTCCATTTAAGTAATGCATAAAACATTCAGAATACTACATACAGGGATATTTTAAGACCTCACCAAAAGACCTCATCATGGGACATTGTTGATGATGCCTGAGGGCCTCTGTTTCACTGGCGCACACTTTGCTGCTTGCTAACATGGCATATTCTGCGCTGTACACTCAGTCAACTACCTAATCAGAGTGATATTAGATATCAGTAAAATTCAAATGTGATACTCTCTTTTAAAAAGGGTGACCGCATTAACTAGGACATGGCTTGAACACCTTCATAATGTTTTTCTGATTTCAGATTGTTTACACAGACGTTTAAAAAGCAGGCTGTGGTTTATAAACTGTTTTGCTGTATACAATTTCTACATCTTGACTCCTGACGTTTCACCATTTGACCACCATTTTAAACTGACAGGGGACTTTACATTTTACATAGTCACTCTATAGCCTAGATTGGCAGTAAAGATTTCAGTAAATCTGCAAAAATGCAAGCGATGGAACACAATTAACATATCTTAACATATATTATGGGGTATGGGACAATATGAAGTTTCATCACTGGAAAGTGCTGAAAATGACATTTTGTAATCATCTTGACATTTGTTTAATCTCATAAGATAAAATGTGCACAAACCACATAACAGTAACAGTGGATAGTAGCCACTTTCATACTCAAAAATTGACTAATACCAAAGTCCTTTTAGGCAAGTCCCTCCACTCGACGGCCATATGGCAACGCTTTTTGGGCACTCGTAGGGCATGCGCAAGGCGTGCGCAAGGCATCACAACACCAATCTTGCTCCAGAGGTGAGATCACAACACATGATTGGCACGATGTCTTCACAACACACCATATGATTGGCTCAATGTATTCACATCACACCACATGATTGGCTCAATGTATTCACATGTTGACGTTTTGCCGAGGAAGGGGTGTGATATGTGTATTAACAAACTAGCCCCATGCATTTCTATGGAGGGTTTTTTAAGTGCTGTGTCTCCTCATTAGAAAGTCTCTCCTAATACCACTTGGCTATTTGGAGGGGGCCAAGCTGAAAACTAATATGTGTGCTCTGAAACTAGCTAACACTTAAATATATACATACAATTAAATAGAGTATTGGGCAGTAGATTTTCAGTAGAGGTTCATTTTCAGTAGAGGTTCATTTAACAACTCTTTACTAGGTATCTTTCTTTGTCATGGTTCCAACAACATTGGCCAATTTTCTACTTTCTACTACTTTTCTACTTCAAAAATATGGTTAGTGGTTAGCATTCCCCTTAAAGTATTAGTCACAAATGTTTACCTCCCAAACATGAATTTTGAATCCTATAAGCCATGTGCTTTTAAGAGTTATCACTGTATGTTTCTTTTTTTCAAATCCTTTAAATGACCTGCGAACATCATCAGCATTTATTTGTGTGATGAGAAGACAGACAGGAAAGCTGGAAACATAAGAGGACAGGTCAGGTTAGGAAGAAGACGTGAAGGGAGGCAAAGGAGGTGGTAGAGCCCTGGACTCCAGTACCAGACAGATCTTTTATGTTTTATCTCATAGTATCATTACCATTTTGAAATGATATTGTAGCCTTTGGTGTCTTCTTGGTAGAATAGCACTGTTTTACTTTCTTCTGTGGCAGACAACATGGACTTACGCTAACTCCCAATCAGTGAGAAGAGTATGTAGATCCAGAAGGATGTGTTCATCATAATGTTCAAAGATGTTCCCCAACATTGCTGGTGCTTTCCAGATGTAAAAAATTGTATGTCATAGCCAATTTATTCCCAGGAAATACTGCACTATGAATATGATCCTACTGCTTCACGTACAACTTTTACGGCCATTTATGACATTGTTAATACATAACAACACATTTTTAAATCAAAAGGGTACATTTGTGGATGAAATGAAAACATATTTCTACATGATGACATAAGTACGGAGCCCCTAAGGGGACATGAGCCAAAAAGTTTAGTTTCATGTGCTCACGTGAAAGTTTCATGTGCTCACGTGAAAGTTTCATGTGTGCACGTGAAAGTTTCATGTGAGCACATGAAAGTTTTGTGTGCGCACGCAAAACCTTTTCACATGAAACTTTCATGTGCGCACGTGAAACTTTCAGTTTCACAGACCGAATTTCCCAAACTCAAATTGTGTGGGCTGGGGTTAAATTTAGGCTGGTTTCCAGGCTTCCTATGATGTAGAATGGTGATTATTGCAAATAAATGCCTACATGTTCACTGATCATACCTAAACCAAAAATTAAGATTCATACTGTATGTGTTTTTTTGATTGTTTGATGATGCAATAGATAGTGTCTCGGCTAGACTTGGCTTGCATTGCTCATAAGTAAAAACATAAGTTCGGTTGTTTTTGGCTTGCATAGCTCATAAGTAGAAACATAAGGTCGGTGGAGCTACTCAATGACGTGTTTGCTGATGTATGGCCAAGGTGATTCTTCATCGGGCTAAGATTTGGAAGGTTTATGCATGAGGACATCACTGTCTGAGCACTGATCAATGGTCACCCTTTTTGCACTTCACATTCTGTGGTGGTGGCTACCTGACCAAAGCATTGTCAACAGCGCATGCATTCACAATGGTCCATATAAAGCTTGAAGAGGTTGCTAAGGTGTTGTTAGGGTAAGCATAATGGTTCCTAAGCTATACCAAGTGGTTGCTAAGCTGGTTGCTAGAGTAACTATGTTGGTTGCTAAATTGGTTGCTTGGTTGATGTTATGGCAGTGGTTGCTAGATTGCTGCTAGGGTACTTACCCTAGCAGCAATCCAGGAGAAAGTGGGCGTGGACGATGCCATCACTTATCTTCTACACAGGACACATTCCCACCTGGACAAGGGGAAAAGTGCTGTGAGAATCATGTTCTTTGATTTCTCAAGTGCTTTTAACACCATCCAGCCCCTCAGATTGGGAGACAAGCTCTTGCAGATGGGTGTGGACGCTCACCTGGTAACCTGGATTACAGATTACCTGACCGAGCGACCACAGTTCGTCAGACTGAAGAACTGTCTCTCTGACACTGTGATCTGCAGCACCGGAGCGCCACAGGGAGCTGTGGTCTCTCCAGTCCTGTTCACCCTGTACACATCTGACTTCTGCTACAACACCGAGTCATGCCACATGCAGAAGTTTTCTGATGATACTGCAATTGTGTGGTGTATCAGGAACGGGCAGGAGGAGGAGTACAGGAGCCTGGTGGAGGACTTTGTGCAATGGTGCAAACTCAATCATCTTCAACTTAACACTTCAAAGACCAAGGAGATGGTGGTGGATTTCCGCAGGTCTAAGCCCACTCTGCTACCAGTTCACATTGATGGGGTCAATGTGGAGGTGGTTAGCACCTACAAGTATCTGGGTCTCCACCTGGACAATAAACTGGACTGGTCAGCCAACACTGATGCACTCTACAAGAAAGAGTAGAGCAGGCTGTACTTCCTGAGGAGGCTGCGGTCCTTCAATGTGTGCAGTAAGCTCCTCAGGATGTTCTACCAGTCTGTTGTTGCCAGCGTCCTCTTCTATGCAGTAGTATGCTGGGGTGGAAGCACAAAAAAGAAGAAGGATGTGGGGTGAATTGACAGGCTGGTAAGGAAAGCTGGCTCTGTAGTGGGAGCTGAACTGGAGTGTATCACTTCACTATCTGACAAAAGGACCCTGAACAGACTGATCAACATCTTGGACAATGAGTGTCACCCACTCCACAGCACTATTGTTAAACAGAAGAGCCTGATCAGCTGGAGACTTCGCTCATTGCCTTGCACAACTGACAGACTGAGAAAGTAATTTGTCCCCAGGGCCATTGAACTGTTCAATGCCTCACTTAAGGGAAGAGGAGAGATAGACTTCTCTGCATAGTCTGTCTGCCTCTTCATCCCCTCCATGTTTGGTACTGCCTGTCCACTAGCCACTTGTACCACTGTCTTTATGCCTCACTGTTTGCGTGCTATATCAGCACATTAGCACATATGCATAACCCCCCCCCTCCATGCCACAGCCGAACTGTGGCCACACTTATTTTCTTAAATAGTTAAATATATAGATATATAGACTTTCCTTTACTTTATTTCTGCATTGTTGCACTGTTGACTTACTCATTTGCACTATCACCATGACCACTATCACCATTGCACTACCACCATGACACTCATTCACACAGAGCACCTTAGAGCACCTTACCATACCTTACTATGCACAGAGAATCACAGGCTCAGTCCCTGCCTCAGTCATTGCAAGCGCCTCTGATTTATTAATCACCACTATGTGGATACTGTTTTTAGAATTGATTTAGATTAAGTGTTAGTATAATTTGTAATTTTGTTATTTGTATTTTAGTATATTTTTATATATTGTATTAAGTGTTAGTATAATTTGTATTTTAGTATATTTAGCATATTCTTTATCTTCTACTGTCCTTACTGCTTAGTTGTGTTTTTATATTATATACTTTAATTACTCTTCTGCTGTTAAAGAATGTGTTTGTCTTGTATGTATGCTGCTGAGACCTTGAATTTCCCCTGGGGATCAATAAAGTATCTATCTATCTATCTATCTATCTACTTGAGATGGTTGCTAGTGTGTTGCTAGGGTAGATATGGTGGTTGCTATGCTAAATAAAGCAGTTGATATGCTGGTTGCTAAGGTAATTTAGATGGTTGCTAGGGTGTTTCGAGTGCAGTCATAGTGGTTACTATGCTAAAAAGTGGTTGCTATGTTGGTTGCTAGGGTAATCACATTGGTTGCTAAAATGGTTGCTAGGTTGACATTATGTAAGTGGTTGCTATGTTGTTGCTAGGGTACTTCATATGGTCGCTAGGGTAGATATGGTGGTTGCTATGCTAAGTAAAGCGGTTGAGGTCGAGACAGGACCAATCGTCAAAATTTCGGTGTCCACCACTCTAGTTCATCCAAAACAAACCAGAAAAGGGACTCAAAGTGCTAAATACTGGAATTTTCCTTTAAATATGGAAAGACTGTTAAAAAATTATTAAAAAATAGTTGAAAAAGTAATTGAAATTGTGAGAGATATGTAGAGAAAGTGAAGAAAGAGAAGTGAAAGAAAGTAGGGAAGAGAAAAGTGAGTAATCCAGTCAAATGGAGAGACACAGAGAAAAGGTTCTATTTAAGTTGCTGCAGTCAGTGAGAGAGCACAGGTGTAGCTGATTGCACTCTAAAATGGCCTATTCTGATGTCACAAAGCCAATGTTAAATCTATGGCAGAAATGTAGTTTAGTTACAGTGCATGAAAATGCACTGTTCTGTTATCCGAAGTCTTCTTCTTCTTCTTCTTCTTATACTTCCCACCAAATTTCTGCGTCTAATTCAGCTTCAACTGTTTAACATAGAAACTTCGTTCAAACTTTGTAACGTAGGTCTTGAAAAGGACACTTGAGGAATGTATTTTTGACTTTTGTAAACTTTATACTTTTTGAGATATTAACAAAAAACAAGCTTATTTTCCCCATAGACTTTGCATTGGCACAATGACATCACAATGGGCTAACTTGATTTGCACCTGTATCAACTGCTTTCTGCTCAACTAGGCCAACTCTGTCTGTGTCTCTCCATTCTACAAGGATATAAGGCACATTCCATCAAACTTTCTATCCACTCGTCAACTCTTCAAACCATTCACTCATCCACCCATTAAACTATCCATACATCCATTAAACAATCTGCCTATCAACATCAATTCAACTTTCTGTCTCAGACTTTAAGCATACAATCTGGCTCTCTTAGGGCTGTCAAAATAACTGATTAATTTCAATTAATTAATTTGAGAAAAAATAACTGATTAAAAAAATGAGTGCAGATTAATCGATTCCGTATGACCTTTGACGCCGAGCCGTTCTAGTCAGTAAAAATTAGACTGTAAAATGAAGGAGAGAGAAGAAAACGTGCTGCCTGGATCATTCATTGGAACATTTACTTTTACTTTTGATGGTGTTGATAAAAATAAAGTGTTGAAAATAAAGTCCTTTGCAATGTCTGCAGCAAGGAATTTGCATATCACCGGAGTTCATCAACTCTATAGTCGCACATCAATGCAAAGAAATAAGTGTTGACATTGAGGGGAGTGTTAATTTATTTTCATTGTGTCCCCTAGGTTATATCTGTGGCCTGAAATGCCTTGTATGAAAAAAAAAAACTTCTTCCCGAAGCACTTTTGAATTTATTTTTCTCAGCATATTAGGTCATATCATAGATTATTATGGCCATTATTTGAATAGTGAAAATAATAATAAAATAATTTTTTAACTTTAATGTCACTAATGCTGATTATTCAATGATTCATTTGAATTTAAATATTTAAAATACTTTCACAGCAATTATATATGCGATTAATTTAGATTAATTAATCACAGAGTATGTAATTAATTAGATTAATTTTTTTAATCGATTGACAGCCCTACTTAAGACTACAGATTCTGATTCTCTCAACTCTTCAATTTCCTATGCCCACAACTGTTTCAAAATAAATGTCCTCACTACAATAATTCACTATTAAATAATTGAACTATTTTAACTACTCAACTATTTAACTGTTCAGCCATTTCAACTGTCAGTTGTTATCAACTATGACTCCAGCCAACTGTTTGCTCTGCCCAAAACTGTTTCCAAATATAAGTTTGTTTTGTATAATATGTTAATATACAGTATGTTTTGCATTTTCATGCACTGGTAATTTCCTCGAAATTACATTTTCTAGTTTTAATTAATATCTCAAAGAGTATAAATGTATACAGCAATGAAAAATACATACATACTAAAAATGCATACAATACGAATAATAATAATAAAACAAAAAACTAATAATAATTAAAATACTACTCCTCAACACAGACTGCTGTCACGTAGTACTTAAGGAGTGCTGTCCATGTGCTGAAATATCCCCTAATTTGGTGAAATCAGCTGATGTCAGCTGCCTTTTGAATCTCATATGGACATACATGTTAATTGATTTCAGGGGGGGGGGGGAACTTGAACATCTGCATATCTAACTTTAGAATAAACCCTCTCCTAATGGGCCTATAATGCATACAGACACAAATAATGCTAATGATTAAAAATAGTTTGTTGAATAATATGCGATAAAGCTTAAGACATCCAGCATAATGCCTGGTTTTTGCCACTTGCCAGTCTCCTATAACATGTGGCATGCTGCCTGAGCAAGTCTATTTTAGGGTTTGAAGAAGAAATTGGAAGATGAGGAAGAGGTTGAAGTCTTTAAGGTATAGTAGGCTTATTTGCTATATTTGCTCACCCTTTTTAATTTAATAAAAGATAAACTTATGGAATCAGAAACAATTCAGCCAATGTTTCATTTCACTTGTTTCATTTCCAACTGCTAGCTTTGTCCATTTTAATCACATTTTTACCACGGAATATAGATTTTGTTTTATAAAGCTGAAAGTTGAAAGCCTGACCCTGTCTGCCTGCTTCTGAGCTCATTTTCTTTCACTGAGATAACTGTTTGGCTACGATCAATGCACCAACATTTCCCTCAGCCATCAGGAAGGCGAACCAATCAGTGACAAGAGGGGATGATGTCAGTTTTGAAATTGAAAGTGCCAGTGGTAGAGTTGGAGGAAGAAGCAGTGAAACAGTTGTAGCAACGCCAGCAAGCACCCAAGAATTGCAGCTGGAAGAATGTGTAAATCACATTGTGTCCTTACTGCCTGTGTGGGTTATTATCAGTTGGCAAAGGTTAGTGGCGGAGTATCCCTGATCAATATGCAGTTAGGCTGGACCAGTTATTTCAAAGTTAACGCCTACACTTATTACAATGCTACAATTGGAAACATTTCCCAATGGAACATCCCAGCCCAGCCCAGCCCAGATCCATACAAAATGAGCATATAAGTTATGCTTAAATGACATTTAACTTTTTGGTTTGCTTGAAATTGACTTTGGATGTGTTTACATTGTATTATTACATTATTACTTTAGACTGATTCAGCTGCATCAGCAGGTGTTTTTGCTTATAAGCTCTTGAGAACAGGTTGATATTAATTGATATCGACA
This sequence comes from Alosa sapidissima, assembly GCF_018492685.1. Classification (NCBI taxonomy): domain Eukaryota; kingdom Metazoa; phylum Chordata; class Actinopteri; order Clupeiformes; family Clupeidae; genus Alosa; species Alosa sapidissima. The sequence continues at coordinate 7,977,823 of NC_055974.1, forward strand.
TGACTGTATGGCTGCATCATGATCCTAATCCCCATTCCATTTTATATAACTTTAAGTACCATTATTTTTTATGTATGGGAGTTGAGAATTGAATGAGAGACGGTCTGGACACCTGAAATTAAACTCTTACAAAATCCTTTCGGAAGGACTGCAAACACTGACTGCAATTTCTCTGTTCAGCAAAGGTTTGCAAGATGCTGGTGTTTATGCATTTTTCAAAGAATACACGTCTATTTTAAATACCGATGCCATCAGTGCCTGTGTACAAATTTTCCCTTAACAGTGCTCCTCTATCTGGCATCATATAAAATCCGCCCCATACCAGACACTGCCCTATAAACGGTTGTTTTTGATTCCTGAGATTTGGAAATCAGTTTCAATGGGAGAGATGAATCTGCCAAATTCAGCATATTCTCAGATGTGTCTGGTTCCCAGGCTAGGCTAAGTAGGAATGGGGCTAAATTCTAGACACAAAATGCTTTGAACTTACCTTTCAGTTATATCACTTCTAATTGGTAGCCTACATTTCCAGGAAATAACCTTTGCATTTAAATTGAAATGGCACGTCATTGTGTAAACTGTTATGGACTGGTTAGAAAGACAGACTTGAACTATGCTTGATCTTGAGCTCTGTGCAGCTGTCAAAGTGAACAAAGTGAGAGATAATGAAACATTAAAACACTGCACTTACTGCAGTGCAAATCCACAACAGGATATACCACATGACCTCTGCAACATCTGTTGCATCTTTACTTCAAGGGCAACATCTTTGGAGACACCATGAAAATATTTAGGCCTGATATTTTTTTTATATGAGATGTGTGGATTTATCCCTCCAATGGGCCCCTGAACTGAGCTGATAGTATCCACTTGACCACTTGACAACCAATGGAAAGTCCGATATGGCAGAGGCCCACTTCCTATTGCCACAGAGTGGCAGAAAAACCACTATGCCTACCTGTGCTCACTTTAGAGTTTCCCTGACAAGAAAATAATAATAATAAAAAAAAAATTCCAGTCCTCTGAATTGGTGAATCCCTGAACTGATGAATGGTCGGAAAAATAATATGGTATCATATCAGGAACATAGTTGTAGTCAGAAAACAGCAACAACAGTAGCCTAATGTTAACATAATCCTTACAGTAAAGAACAACAGCTATTACTGTTATGTCTAGTAATAATTTACTATTTCACCAGTCCAACTGTTGTTATATTAGGTTAATAGTCGACGTTTCAATGATGTATAATAGAGCCTATGGTCTATCTTAGTTGCAATTACAAAAGTTGGTTAGTTAAGTTTCTTGCCTAGTTTTCTCCAAAAGGAATGTCGTTCTTCATTTACGTTCTCGTCCATGTTGTGTGACTTGGGAGTGGGATTTCGGACCTCCTCTGGGCTCGTTGTAACTTGAGGCCAGTGGCCACTATTATATTTAAAGATAAACGCCAAACAGCTGCAATGAAAAGGGCTCTCTAGACCACGAGGCATTTTGTTTTCAGATGTTTCACTCTGTTCAACAACAAAAACGACGCCCCAAAACCATTCGGAGAACCTCAACTGTGCCGACTTCCTAGCTAAGGCGGATAGGGCCGAGGTAGCTTTAAGGCTCCCCTGAAGTTTGAGATGAACACACGAGAGTTCTCCACTTGGGTGGTCTCTCTACTTTGGTGAGCTGTTGCTAAGCAGCTAATAATAGTCGTGTTTGCTGAGTAATTTTTGCCCTTCTGGAACCAATCAGATCCAAGAAAGTCCGGCCATCTGACAGCCCTGGAGGCGGGCTTTCGATTCTTTTTTACCTTACCCCTCCTCCTCCGTCCCCGAATGGAGAGTGTTCTTTTTTCTCATCTATTGAATCCCAGAGATCGCCGTGTCCCGCGGCCTGAGGAAGAGCGCTCAGAATGCTACAACCACCGAGCCATCGACATAGCCATTGTATTTATGGAAAGCACCATCTCCGCTTTGTGTTTTGATATCAGCAGCTTTTAGAAAAACTGTGAACGTGGGAATAGTTGGAGACCTCCGGATCGCGAAATGTTGGAATGGAAGGCGCAGACTCTGACTCGCCGTCCCAAACAGGAGTATGAAGTACTTTGTGGATCTGAGATCACCAAGAGAGAAACTTTGTTTCCTTTGGATATCCAAAAACGCTTGCGGGACAATATAATAACGTGGTTAACAAACAGCAAAGCGCAGGTTCTGCAACATGGCCTCGGCTGTTAATGTCTCCTCTGAGCAGGAAAACAGGGACCCCGATCGGCCGAGGTTAACACGGAGAAATAGGGGGATCTACCATACAACTACATTGGATTTGGAATATTTGCAACGACCGAGTTACTGTGATGCAGCTTTTGCGTTGGAGCAAATATCCCAGGTGCATTTCTCTATACCTGTTCATGTGCAGCTTAGGTTGTAGATAGACAGTAAATTGACCAACCTTTATCAAGTCGCTAGGTAACGGGATAGCTACAGAGGGACGCATGGGGTGTCGAGAGAGTGAAGTTTGCATGTGGCATACTTAAGCCATATAGCTCGTTTCTCAGTCTTAATTTTCATTCGTGACTGTTTGGAAACATTCCTCGCAATAAACCTAAGCTATTTGTTTAGTTGTAGCCTCTTATGCGAAGAGAGTTTATGGACATTTGTGACATCCAAGGAATGATGGGTGCAAGAGGCATGTGATTTTATGTATTGTCAGTGAGGAACAGTCTATTGTAGCCGAGGGTACTTGCAAGTTAGACTAGATTCCCTCGTGGTAGACATAGAAAACTCCAAAACTTTAAAACTTCTCAGAAATGTGTGATAGTAATTTGAATCGGGAGTGGGCAAGTTTTCTTTCCTCACAGCTGAAGCAAAAATCCATGTGTCTGCCCTCTTCCGTTCACAAATATTGTCGTAACTCCCTTCGTGATGGCTGCTCCAGTTCCCAATTCTCATCATTCAGCGTCCCCTGACGCTATGGCAATGCATCTGGGAGGTGGTGTAGCCGTGTAACCCACGTGCACCATGGTTGATATGACTTGCTACATCGGCGTTCTGAGTTAATAACTTAGTTTGTAGCAGACAAAGTACTTTGTTATTGCTGGCAACAATGTAAGCGTACTTGGTAAACATTCCGAATGCTGAAAACGATACATTGATTCATCCTCATAAGTTGTAGACAAAGTGTCCAGATCCACTCAAGCGATTCAGTTGTTCACTTTATGCAATGAAGGGAAATATGTGTCAGCATGAGCATCCCCATGGTTTACTCATCACACTAATATCGCTAATTATAGTCAGTCAGATGTTTCTCAAAAATAGGTGCAATATGTCTGTCCAACAGTGAAAGACTTTAAAGAGGATTGGTCAGGGTAACCAAAACACTGTAGCCTATCTAATATTTAGTGGCATTCAACTTTATAACAGAAATGTCCCCAAGTGTCTGTGTAATAACACATTTATAACAATGAGCAGACAAATGCCTCATTAAAACAGAATAATGCAATGTAACAGCGGATCCGTTTCATACAGTATTCTAATGTTCGGAATTTCTTGTTTCATCGCAGGGGAGGGCGACTGGAAGAAAAGCACCGCTATGGCTGAGAGCAAAGTTTCAAAGACTTTTGTTTAAACTGGGGTGTTATATACAACAGAACTGTGGAAAGTTTTTAGTTGTCGGCCTCTTAATATTTGGAGCTTTCGCTGTTGGCTTGAAGGCAGCTAATCTAGAAACCGACGTGGAGAAACTCTGGGTAGAAGGTAAGAATCACTTTCTGTTATTTTGTACGCTGTTTATTTCATTTAGCCTAAGTATTTACAGGGTTGGGTGGGGGGTCTTCCGTGCCAGCCTGTGGAATTGTTTATTGTAAAGACTTCTGGCAAAAGTCCAGATGAAACGTGAAAACAGTTTATTTTATCTATTGTTTGCTGAACAGAAACTTGACATTTAATTCGTATGTGCACCAAACAGCTCGTATACTTAAACCAAACATTTGTGTGACTGTAATTAGCAAATCAAAAGAAAGTTTGAGGGCTGAAATTTTGTCAAAGCCGCCATTTTGTGAGTGTGTGCGAGTGTGTATTTGCCTCCAGCAGTTGAATTTGATCCGCGTTGCTCAGAGGCTGTGTGTGGTCCTGTTTTGGACAGCTTTCAACTTTCCAAAAAGATGTCTTGGGGTTTAAAGGGGAAGAGCACAAAATGCAGAACGCGAAGCATTTAACCGGTCATATTTTAACAGTAAATCAACTTAAAGGTATTCCAAAGACACTTGTTTTATAAATGTTTGAATCGGAATAGTTTTAGGTTTTTTAGAGGGGGAGGGGCGACCTGGGTTTTCGCCTGTGATCCACATTCCAGCAGTTAACATTGAGAACGCCTACGGTGTAGACATGACTAAGGAGTAACATATGATTTATTTAAGATGTGATCAAAGTCCTTGTTCAACTATATGTTATTACATATCCTATGCGAGAAGTGGTGTTATCTAACCAAGTATTTAATGTATAGAGATTTGCTTGGAAACATCAGATGAAATATATCTCCCTTCATTAGACACATCACAAAAGATATTTGGTAAAGGTCTGTGCTCTGGCTCATTCAAGGACAGCTTTGCTTGAACTTCTCGGAAACACACATCAGGCTCAGAAGGGTGTATGTGTCCGGGGTCCCTGTTGCATGGCATTCCTCCTCAATTTAAAAGGATTAGGCTACAGTAATCTTCATATTGCTGTTATGAATGCCTGGACGTGAATGGTGGGAAAACTGAATGGAAATAATTTAATCATCCTCTCAGTAAACGTTGGAAATGCCTCCTAGATGATAACCACACTACCTGTAGCAAGGCAGTCATGGCGGTTGTGATAATACTGTCATTGGACTACAGCAGGTGGTGATTTTTGCTGCATATGGCAAGCTGCAACCTTTCATCTAATGGAAGGGACTAGCGATAACAGGAACATTGTTCTGATACCATTTGCAATGCCTGAATGGTCAGAAAGACCTGTGCTGACTGAACTCTGGTTTGATTGAAGTGATGGGAGAGACTGTGTGAAAGGGCAGTTTGGGCATCATCATTATGGGATTTTTTACCCCTTTCAGATTTACTGATATAGATTTATTGTACCCTATACTCTGTGGTATTTGTTTGAAATGCACAGCTTGAATACAGTCCAAATCAGCAGGCATTCAGAGAACTACCACAGAGATATCATTTCACAGATATGTGGTGTGGTTCCTCTGGTCACCCATTTGACATCCAATGGCTTCTAGCAGGAGACAATTCTGCTCTGTCTCTCTCTGTCTGGGTACACGGGTTAAATTCAGTGTTGTCTTACATGAGTTAAGTTGAACTTTTTTTTTGTCCTTCAGCACGCACCGTCTGAATTTAATTAAAATGGTTTCGCGTAAACATTTGCCTTCCTGTAGGCCTTTCCCCTCAGCTGGTCTGGAGTGGGACCCCCCCCCCCCCCCCCCCACACACACACACACACACACTCAGAAATCATGAAATATCAGAGTTCACTGTCCCATCCCCTATTCAGAGAAGGTGGAGGAAGGTCAGTGGGGGGGCTTGGGGCCCCAGGCCACTGTCCCCTAGGACTGCAGGTCATCACGCCTAAGCTCCACTATTTAAAATCTCATATGATACCCATGGCATGACCTCTGTGTCGAGTGAGAAGTTGCAGCCTTGTGGCCTTCTGGTGGAGACTGAGGAGAAGCAAGAGAAGGGCAAGGTTAGATTGGATGTTATGTTGTTTTTATTGATACAACTAGATAAGAAATCCCTTAATCTAACCAGCAGAGGGCAGTGTTATTTCATCAGAAGTTTGCGCCTATAAGGGTATTTTTTTAATTTTTCATTACTTGTTTGTTTTTACATAAATGCCACCTGGAGTTTTTGACATGCTTACTTTGATCAGTATCATTGATGATCACATAGGCATTCTGATCAGGTCTGGCAATAGCTCACATTACATATAAGTTAAAGTCAGAGATAAATACATGTAGAAGTTTTGAGCTGTCGTATGCCAGTTTCATGACATATAGAATGCTTTCTTGTTGATTCAAAACAATTAAAGATGTGCTAATTGTTATATTTATGACATTTTGAATGATACTAGTTTGATGGATGGTGGGCTCAGTCTGTCAGAAATGTTAGGAAGACTTTAATCAGCGCAACATGTTTAAAGCAACTCTTTAATGTGGAGAAGAGTGGTTAAGAATGTGGGCTCCTCATTCTGTGGTGGGGATTGTGGGATTTGATTGAATTATCCCTGTTTTGATGTGTATGGGAAAGCTTCAGCACAGATGATTGGAAAATGTGAATCTCTCGAGAGGCAGGCATCTTCCCAGAGTGTCAAGGTTTGAGGAGTCTGGCATGCTATAGTTTCTTAGTTGTGTGTTCAGTTGTGTGTTATTGTAGTATGGTGAAGCGTGTTTTGCAGTGGTTGTGGGTATGTTATGTCTTCAAGCGTTTTTTTTTTGTGTGTTCATATTTTCCATGTCAGAACCAAGACTCGTGTATGTACTCGCTGTTGTGGTAAAAACAGGGAAACTTTTGTAGTCTTTTACGGAGTAAAAAGAGTGAGTTATAAGTTGTGGAAACTTGTTGATAGCCTGACGCCTCTTCTGCGGAACAGAACAAATGGAGCATTTCCCTTTCACTACTGGCGTTCTGATAAGTCTCCAAGTCTCCTGTGTTTATGTTTTGCATACCTTCGGCTGCCGGTGTTATTTGAAAACCAGAGCACACGCACAAAAAACGTCTGTGAGAGATTCACTCGCTCACCTACCCCTGCGCCCGCCCCTGGCCTCCCACTCCCCCCCCCCCTCCTCCTCCTCTCCCCTCGTTTTTTTCCTCCGAAAAGGTCTCTTTGCACAAACCCCTTTTTTCCCCTCCCCCCTAGCCATACTCTCCCCACACCCACCACACACACACACACACACACACACGCACACACGCACACACACACACACACACAACCCCCTTCCCATCCACACTTGGGAGTCCAACCCTGGGATGCCAGATGTATTACAGAGTGAGGCACAGCAATGTAAACAGTGGGCCTTGCCATCAGAGCTGGGTGGTCCGGCCCTCCCCTTCCTCCCTCCTCCCCCTCGTCCCCTCCCTCCTGCGCTCCCCCTCTCTCTCCCCTCCCCTGGCTGAGGGCGGGAGGCAAATGAGAGCGCGCAAGAGGGGGAGGGAGGCCGACCGACCGACCAGAGGAGCATAGTGGCCGTTGTGTTATTTGTGTTTTGGTTCGAGCGCCAGTTTCTTTTGGATTGGGCAGTGCTGGCAGTGAATGCTTTAAGACTGATGGAGGAGAGAGAAATTAAGATGCAGGATGAAAAATGCTGCAGCCAACAGCAACTTCTATAATGTGGTCCACTTTGGTGGAAAAAAATGGTCAAGTAATAAAAGTTTTTATTTACACAACATTTTTCTAGTTTATGACTTGAGCTAGCTCTGCATGTGGTGTCTGTTTTTGTGACACACACATTAGTTGCAAAAAAGATATACATACAACACAAACATACAAACAAACATACACTTTCGGCATGGAACATAGTTTTATGTTTTGTTAATGGTTCACTTACTAATCTAATCCAAATGTAGTTATGTGTATATTATGTGAACATATACATGTTGTTCAGTGTTTTAAAATCCTTATAATAGGTAAACTATAATCTAAGATCCTATATGCAGAAGAAGAAGTTAGGCCACTTGTGAGACAACCGACCTCTCTCGACTGCATTTAAATCGTCTCACAGCAAGAGGTCCATGGAGCCCTCTTTGATGACACGTGTTATAACAATCATCACATTTCACATCCCCAGATATCTGCTGTGATCAAATCAATTGTCACTAATTAAGGTGGTTGAGGGAAATGTCCCTTTATTGTCATATGCCAAATTAGGTGTATAGTATAGAAGTCAGTCAGTGGCAATGTTATAGGAAAATAGCAAATGTGAAAAGTTCAGAAAATATTCAACATGGGTGTGCAACATTCGCATGTCTGGTCTGCTTTCTGAGTATGCCTTTGTTTGGCTATATTGCCATGTGGTCATGTGATCATATAAGTATAAGTATAAGTATATATACTCTTTTGATCCCGTGAGGGAAATTTGGTCTCTGCATTTATCCCAATCCGTGAATTAGTGAAACACACACAGCACACAGTGATCACACAGTGAGGTGAAGCACACACTAATCCCGGCACAGTGAGCTGCCTGCATCAACAGCGGTGCTCGGGGAGCAGTGAGGGGTTAGGTGCCTTGCACTTCAGCTGTGTCTACTGGTCGGGGTTCGAACCGGCAACCCTCCGGTTACAAGTCCGAAGCGCTAACCAGTAGGCCACGGCTGCCCCCATCATGTAAACTCCTTTCCTGACCCCATGCCATCCACCATCCCTGCCCAGCTGGCATCATCATACCCCCCCCAGCATAAAAGTACTGTTAATATTACCATTTCAAGCAATAATATTATTGTTTTTTACCGTTATTATAATATTACCGTTTCTGCAATTCTCTGTAATCAGGGGGGTATTCCAAGTACGTGGTTTAGTGACAAACCTGGGTAAGTTAACTCAGAGTAAGTGGTAAACTTTTACAACAAGAGCCCTATGGCATTGTTTTGTTAGGAGAATGAAGTCATACAGGAGGTTTAACACTCACTCTGAGTTAACTTTCCCAGGTTTGTCACTAAACCACGTACTTGGAATACCCCCCAGGTTTCTTCACTTAACTGAGATCATCTCACCTCTACACTTTTTTCTCTTGGTTATTTAACCATTTAGAATACCATGTTCCAGTTTGTGATTACAAATGATTATTTTGGACAACAGTGAGTGATACTGTTGTGACTCTATATTAGGAGGTTATTTTGAGCGTTGTTGAATATGGGGGGGACATGTTCCCCTCAAAGTATATTATGCTTACAGCCTTATCAACAATGATATGAAAATGTTGGTCATCCACTCAAAACTTTTTTTATCATGGTTATGCACTTAGGTGTAGTCATTTTTTTATCATGGTTATGCACTTAGGTGTAGAAAACCATTTTGTATGTGATACTTGCCATAAACGTGAAGAAGTGCAAACGTCCACAACGACTGATATCTTACTTTGCTGGACATGAGTGCACACACATACTTTTTTTCTCTTTATCTCTCACACACACATAGACCCTCACACACACACACACACACACACACACACACACTCCATCTCTCTCTCTCTTTTTTTCTTCTCACTCACAAACACACACATACACACATACACACAGACACACACACACACACACACACATACACACACACACACACACACACACACACACACACACACACACACACACACACACACACACACACACACGCATACACAGACACACACACAGTTCATTTGAATAGTTATTTTTAATGGGGAAAGGAGCCTTGAATGAAACCAGCAATGTGGAAAAATCTGGCCATTCACTTGGCTCTGAATGTACATCTCTGGATTGCGGTAAGCTGCATTTGTAGGCAGTGGACTGCTAAATACACCCATTTTTCCGTGCGCGGCTCTGGACAGGTGATTAGCATAATTAGAGGCGAGCGGCCCATACATATGGTAATGGAGAGGGGAGTAAATGGCAGCTGTGGTGTAAAATTTGTGTCAGGGGTCAGCAGGGCTGCATGGGGGCATTGTGCTACAGCTGCGGGTCAGAGCCTCTCTCTTTCACTCCCTCTCCCTCTCTCTCTCTCTCTCTCTCTCTCTCTCTCTCTTTCTCTACCTCTCTCTCCTTACTACACCCCCCTCCAACCCCTCTCTCACTTTGTGGAGCCCCCTGTCAAATTCAGATCTCTCCTTATCTTCTCGTGGAGTCCTGAGAGCTGGAGGCATTTCAGATGTGTGCCTTTCTGGAGCAGACAGGGTCACCGTCTCTCTCTCTCTCTCTCTCTCTCTCTCTCTCTCTCTGTGTGTGTGTGTGTGTGTGTGTGTGTGTGTGTTTAGTTCCAAAGTGCAGGTTGGACTCTTGTGCTGCCAGCAGAACCCCCTGTGATACTCGTATTGCTAATTATGTATGATGTCATGAGTATGTGATTTGACTGGAAACGAGAGCGTGGGACGAAGAGCATTGGAGTGTTTTGGCCCTGATCAGTGGAAGTGAACTGACGAGAGGAGAAGGAGGAGAAGATTGACTGGCAGAAGTGTGAAGACCTTAAGTGTCGCTCTTTGCTTGAGAAAGGAAACATCATCGCAGGGCTGGCAGCGCATCCAAGGCAGCCTGGCCAGGGAGGGGAGAACAAGTGGAGACACGAGGGGGAAGTCGAAGGGGGAAGTCGAGGGGGAAGGTGGACGCTGGCGAGGGACAGGTTCAGCCATGTGTGGTAGTTGGCATCGTCGTTGGGGGGTCGTGTGGAAGAACAAGGGTCTGTGCCATTCTGACCTCGCTCTGGGGACCTCGCTGGCCACCACAGGGGGTCTCGCTGAGTTTGTATGTAATCCAGCTAATCCCGTCCGTAACACAGTCCCCCCCCCCCCCCCCCTGGAAAAAAAGCACACTCCAACTGCTCAGTCCTTGCAGATGACTCCCCTGTGCAGAACATGACGGGCTCTCTCTCTCTGTCTTTCTCTCTCTCTCTCTTTCTCTCTCTCTCTCCTCTCTCTCTCCTCTCCACCCTCCACCCACGCACTGGAACCCTCCCCTGTACCACAACCCTCCCCTTCTCCACCCGGCCGCCCGGGATCTCCACCACCACCACCACCACTGCCACCAACCAAGAGCAGTGCCACAGAATTAACCCCCCAGACCACAAGTCCTCCACCCCAGAGGGACGGCAGGATTGGCCTGGGGAGGCACGGCCCCCGGGAGCCATGGCTGTGTGGTTGGGAAGGAGGCGGGTGGGTGGGTGCATGGGTGGGTTGCGGCCTAGTGTAACGTGGGGGCCTATCGTCTGAGGCTCTGTGCCTTTTGTATTGAGCCCTTCTGCAGCCTTGAGAGGAAAGCCTATCAAAAGGCACCGGGCCCCTCTGAATGGTGAGAATGAGGATTGTGGTCTTTAAAAAAGGGGGCCCAATGTCAGCTCACTGAGAATCCTCTCTCCTGTGTGTGTGTGTGTGTGTGTGTGTGTGTGTGTGTGTCTGAATAAAAAAGGGAGGGGGGCAGGGGTTAATGTTATGCAACAAATGCAAGGCCCCTCATGAGGCTTCTGTGGAGGCTGACATATACACCCCATCCTTGTGCCACTCCCTCTCTGCCAGCTTTTGGAAAAATACTGGAGATGTTCAGCGCAGCGCACCCCACCCCACAAACCCTTCTCTCCTTATGTGGTGTGACTACAGTTTGTGAGATTATGTAAGCAATGCAAACAAATGTGGTTTTATAATTCACCTATGTGCTTAATGCAGCAAGCTTACGATGAGGGTTTGCAATTGCAAGTATAAACACTTATCGGATATGCTGTTTGTATACAACTGTGCCCCAAACAATTGTGATTTTTAACTTCGATGGATAATTAAAAAATATGTATATCTACTGAGTACTGCGAGCTCTACCTATATTCAGCCATTATGTTCAGAATCACTCTTTTGAGAAATATGCCTACAATGTGTTATTGCACTACACCAATTTTCTAACTCCACTCCAACATCAGTGTGTGTTGAGTTGCAGAGCTGGATCTAATGCCAGACTGCTGCCTGATGTTTGAGAAGTAGTGGTTACCCATCCTGAGTCAGTGCTTGTTATTGCATTTTTTGAATCTGTTTATTTGTTTTGTGAGCCACTCAAGTGCATGATGATGAGCACTTTAACACCACTGTTTTGGAAAATGTCTTCAAGGCACATTCTGTATACCTGTTTTTTATTTCTTTGTTTGTAGACTGTTCCTTTGTTCCTGCGTTGAAAAGGAAGCTGTATTTACATTATTCCACTTCTGGAAGAGATTGAGAAATATACTGCACACAACAACCAAGATAAACAGCAGAAGCAGATTTTACAGGCAAACAGATGGGGTAGCAGTCCCCATAGTGGCTCTAAGTGTCTCTTTTAGTAGTGCTTTTGAGTGTTCAGCTTAATTCAGGTCAGGTTTTTGCATCTCAGGGTTGTGCACAATTCGTACACGCAGAAAAAGAATGTCTATCCACCAGGAATCTACAGGGAACTGACAATATAAACTGAAGGAGAGTTGAGGCTGAGGTAATGCTGAGGCAATGCCGTAAAATGCGTTTTAAAGCGTGTTTGTGTTCGCTGACCAGTCCAGTTTAATGTCCAAATGAAACCACAGGTACTTGACTATTTCCACATCGACTCTCTCAATGGAGACAGGTAGCACAGGGGGCTTGGACCTCCAGAAGTCTACCACCATCTGTTTTGTCTTGGAGGTGTTCATCTGCTGATGGTTAGACCGTCAGCACTTCACCTAGTCCTCCATTACTCCTGTGCTCCCCCTCCTGTCCTTCCCTAACACACCTCACGATTGCAGGGCTGTCAGAGTATTTTTGCATGTGGCATGTCGCAGAGCTGTAACGGAAGTCAAGTCAGACATGGTGAACAGGACAGGAGAAAGGCACAGTCTCGGAGGAGCTTTCCCTCAGCCTGACAAACTGAGTTAGTCTGGTTATCCAGGACTCCAGGTGTGAGTCCCCCCATCCACTCATCTGCACCAGCTTGTGTCTCGGTAGGAAGGGTTGGATGGTGTTGAAAGCACTGGTGAAATCAAAGAACATCAAAGACCTTATATCATGAACATGACAGTGGAGAAAACAAAGACCTTACTTGAATAATGTTTCACTTGGCACTTCACTTACCATATTTCTTTTTTAAAATAAGATGCTCAGGATGTCAAGACACAGTGGCACAGACAGGTGAATTTTGTGTCATTAATATATCATATATCATTACTAGGATTGATCCTGTCCGGACTTACCATGAGCTACTGCTAGCAGGTTTCTGAAGCACCTGCCCTTACTTCTGTTGACCTTGCAAACCGCAAGTGCAGCACAAAAACAAAAGAACGCACAAACAGAATTCCCATGGCCTGTTTCCAGTCTACACACTCCCTCATCAATAAGGGACTCTTTGTGTGCCTGTTTGAAGTCCAGCTTTGTGAACGCTGCGCCTCTGAACAACGCTGCAAAGATGCGGTCAGCATCAGTGTGGAGGCGGCTGGCATCGGACTGTCCAGCTGTGTTTACAGAGCAGCCATGGTCCCCGAAGAGCCCTAGACAGGATTCGCTGTGGATTTTCTACAGAGCTTAGCTGACACATGTTGTCGTGGTGGTGTTGGGTGATTCGAGTGGTGGAAATGGGCAAGGAGAAAAAAGACTGACAGATGTGATTTAGTCTTGTTTACGTTAACCAACTGTACATAGCAATGGAATGTGTGATGATTGTCTCGCTTCGGTGCGTCATGGCTGTGGTATTAGCAAGGCTTATTATGCAGGTGGCTCACTGTCCATCCTATAGTCTAGGGTGGACATAGTGGACACAGTGTATTGGGTGAAATATTGCAGGCAGAATGTAAATGCTGTGTTGGAGCTTATGAACTTTTTAGACATTGATTGTCTAGGGCTGTCACAATGGTATTATTGGCTGTGGAGACTCTTTGTATGTTGTCTGTCTTGTCACAGAGACACAATCTTGAGAGTAATGCTCAAACAGCAACTTGATGATTACAGGAGGCACAGGTCCATCACAGAATATTTATTAGATTGCCAAATATTTGTCTTTTTGTGTGAAGGGTGGATGCTGATTTTTAAAGCCAGTGCTGCTATGCCATCGCACTGTCAATTAGTAAGCTGTATTTCAGCCTCAGTCAGTCCGCTCCAGGCACACGTCAATAACATTCACCACAGGGGATGTGTGTGAGTGTGACTTTACTGTGTAGACTCAAGGCAGTTCGTGCTCTCCCCCCTTTTCTCAGTAATAGCAAACAGCTGCACGGAATCGACATTCCTGTGAAACATGGGGTCCCCCAAGGACGATAGTGGGGTTCGCGGCCCACCACCTGAATCCGCTTTACTTCCTCACTCCCAAGTCTCACCTGCTGTTCGGCCTGCTATGCATCTGATACACTTAGCCAATGGGGAGTCGGGGGGGTCTTGCAGACATCAAGCAGCAGAGTCTCAGCAGCCAAGCTGTTCTCCATAGTTAGCCTGAAGGTCAGGTTAGGTTCAGGTAGAGTGCAGCATAGATCGGCTAACGTGAGCGCGGCCAGCCGCCGGTCAGGCCCTCGCCAAAGGCATCACGTTTCCAATGATGCCTAAACCAGCAGTGTAAAGCCAGGGTTCCTCCCCGCAGCGCTGCAGCAGTATACATCTCGCCATGCGTTCGTCTGGTTTGTGCCTGTGGTGGGAGACCCAGGTGAGGGCATTGCCAGAGATTTGTCATTTTGGTAATGCAGTCTGACTGGCTTAGTCTCTACACACTGTCTTGCCAGGCAGCCATGCTTCCAGGAAATGCCGTGGGAGTAACTTACAGCATGTGGCCACAGATGGCCTTGCCCTTATCAGGGTTCTCAGTATCACTTGCAACAGCATACAATTAGACCTATTTGGAGTCCACATCTCGCAAACTCCCTTTATCCATGAGCGTGCTGAATGTTAGTTTAAAAGGGATTATTTTAATGCCAACTTCCTTCTCATGTCACTCTGTGCTGTTCTGCATGTGGCTTACTATGTTTATCATGTAGATTGTATGCTTGTATGTGGCTTACTATGCTTATCATGTAGACTGTATGCTTGTATGTGGCTTACTATGCTTATCATGTAGACTGTATGCTTGTATGTGGCTTACTATGCTTATCATGTACTGTAGACTGTATGCTTGTATGTGGCTTACAATGCTTATCATGTAGACTGTATGCTTGTATGCCTACAACAGATAACAGTCCTCAGAAAATAAACAGCTATGTGAAAACACTGACAAATGAAGATAGGATGCAATTTGACATAGTGTTCCTGGCTTCCTGGCATTTGAAAATGAATTTCGAATAGATGATTTTTGTAGTTATTTGTTTAAGCTTTTTATAATTATTTGTTTTATGTTGAGCAGTGTGTCATGGCGCTGTGATTGTGGAGAGCAAGTGCTCTCGTGTAGACCTGTGGCTTTACCATGTGGCCTGCAATGTTTCATCCTCCCAAAAATGACCTAATGTGTAGAAAACTCATAAAATAAGGCAAAGCTGCAGTCCAAATTAATTTACTCTTTCATATCTGTTTTAATGCAGTTTGTAGTTTGTGTCGGGTTTTATGCAATGCAACATTAAATGTGAATAATATTGAGACATTTACTGTGGAAGAAGAACAACAAATCTACCCCACAGACATAAATCTTCCTCAGCCCAAATGTCTTTGCAAGCCATTTGCACTTACAGACTCTACTGCTGTTCCTAATAAGCAGTGACTAGGACCAACTGCCTAACTGTGGCATCCAGCGTCTTAGCAATGCACAGTGTCAGTCAGTGTAGAGAGATTATTTTGTATGTTGATTTCCAAAACGTTTCATTTTCCAAGCTAGTGTTTCTATGAGTGTCCAAGCTTTAATTGGATAACATTTTATAAGACAACAAACAAAAAAGAGAGCTGTATTAGTCCCAGTTGAAGTCTGCAAGTCTGAAGTCTACTGATCCTCCATTGGCATTTTTGCTTCATTTTTGCCACAGTTATCATCAAACTGTTATCAACAGTATCATTGATTTTTAAAGATGTCAATAAGTTCGGTCAGGTTCTGTGAAGAATGCTCAAGCTCAATCCTAGATCAAGGAGTCCAATTATTTGTTCTCAGTTATGTTTATCTTACACTTAGTAATTCCTATTTCTATAGCGCAACATGACTAACACTAGTCATAAAGTGTGCCAGAGGAGCATATAACTCAGATCCTAAGCATATCATATGAGCTTACTTCTGTTTCAGATTGACTAGAGGGAGGGAGTTTACAGTTACCTTTATCAGTTACAGTTGTCTTTATCAGTGTAACTGTTACCTTTATCAGAGCTACACATTTGACAATCTGTTTACTTACAATTCTGTTTCTCCATGTATCTGGTGATGCTGACGACTTTAATGAATTCAGCCCTCAAATTCAGTCACAAACAAATGCAAATGTCTTCAGTTCCACTGGCTGGCAACATAAGATTTAAATATGTGACATTTTTAACAAAAGGTATCATAATATTTTTGCAACCTTTACAGTTCAGTGGTCTTTGATTTTTCTGTTGACCTAGAGAATCTGTATCCATTCAAATGTGGGGTTGGTTAAGTTGAATAGGTGTTTTTGGAAGGGGTCTGAAGTGTATGTATGTGGATTTGCTGTGTGTAATTGGTCAAATTTCCACTTTGCCTTGTAAATGACTAGTATGTAATTGTTCAAAATGTCATTTGTTTAATCATATCACAACGGTTTAATGACACTGTGGTGGGGCTTGGAAAGTTCCTTGGCTTGTGTGTCGGTCAGGAATATTGCCTGTGTGGTCGCTCACCTCTGTCGACCTCGTCCGCAGATGGGGGCAGGGTGAACGAGGAGCTAAAGTACACACGGCAGAAGATCGGGGAGGAGGCCATGTTCAACCCGCAGCTCATGATCCAGACGCCGCGCGAGCAAGGCGCCAACGTCCTGACTCTGGAGGCACTGAGACAGCACCACGACTCCGCCCTCAAGGCCAGCCAGGTGCAGGTCTACATGTACAACAGGTAAGGGACAGACTCGCACACCTCCTCTGCTGAGGTCAACAAATATGACAATGCTGTTACACTCACAGAAATGATGGGCCTTTTTCTATACAAGAATATTAGACTCAAATGTTTTGTATGTGTGTATCACGTTTTGAAACTGTAGAAATGATTTGTAACTGTAAAAATGATCCGTACAAGTAATTGTCAAAATTACAAATATGCCCTACACTTACAAATCTATTCTACGGGTACGGATCGGTTTTACAGCTACAAATCATCCTACAGTTACAAATATTTTACCATTACAAAAATATTCTACAATTACAAATCAATAATCTACGCACAAAAAGTTTTCCTACAGTTAAAAATCTTTTCTGCAGACACAGACTTTTGCACCACCTTAGGGATGAGAAGCGTCTCATATGTACAGTATTGTGTGTGTGTATCAGGATTTGTAACTGTAAAAATGATTTGTGATTTAACAAAAAAATAACACGAACGATTTTAAGTATTACTCATTATTTCCTTCACTTACAAATATATTCCTCAGGTACTAAACCTTCCACAGTTGCTGTTTTTCAATTACGAAGCTATTCTGCCATTACGAATCTCTGCTGCTCGCACAATTTTCTGCAAGTACACTGATTGGTTAGTGAATATAGATTCTTGATTGGCTAGCCAAACCTGAGCATCGCCATTGGCTATTCAACAGGAAGTGCCCGAATCGTCTCAAAAGTACTTGTGTACTTGCAGAAAATACTTGTGCGAGCAGCAGAGATTCGTAATGGCAGAATAGCTTCGTAATTGAAAGTAATTCGTAATTTTCAAGAACACTTTACAAAATAACTGGAAGATATGGAAGATGGAGCTTTTGACCCATGCTATAGTGACACACTGGATCGTTGAGACTAGCAATGAGCGCTGTTTGAGCCACAAAACACAGGGTTTTCACATTAGAGAAGACAGACATGTCGATTGAGGTAGACCTGAATGAGTAGCATTAAGTTATTAAATTGTTATCATTATGAAATAATTTAATGTAATGGCAGGGATTAGCAGAAGCCAGTTCTAGCGCCTCAAGACATTCTTTTCACACCCAGAAAAAACTGAATTTGAAGAGTTGAATTATGTTGCCAGGGGCCTGAATGTTTGTACAGGTGAAATGGTAATCACGGAAATCCATTCAAACCCTCATTATACCTTATTCTTTGTTTCAGGCAATGGAATTTAGAACATTTGTGTTACAAATCAGCAGAAATTGTGCCCGAAAACAATCTGTTTGCTCGGGTGAGTAATTGACAACATCCTCTGAGTGATTCTGAAACATCTGTGTACATAGGATACGCCCACCCCCCACCAACTTATTTATAAGCAGCTCTTTGTTGCAAGATCTTTTTCTACCCCTAATCTTAACCGTTAAAAGCTTCTGAAAACTGGTACAAACCATTTTTTTGTGTGTGTGTGTGTGTGTGTGTGTGTGTGTGTGTGTGTGTGTGTGTGTGTGTGTGTGTGTGTGTGCGTGTGTGTGTGTGTCTGTGTGTGTGTGTCTGTGTGTGTGTGTGTGTGTGATTGTCACACATTTCCCACTAACTGAACCAGTGGCTTTGGCATTTGCTATTTATCAAACATCAGAAAGTAATGCACGTCCATGCATGTGTCATTCTCAGATATTCGAAAATCTTCACCCCTGCCTCATCATCACGCCATTGGACTGCTTTTGGGAAGGTGCGAAGCTACAGCTGGGCTATGTATATCTCCCGTAAGTCACGTCTCATTATCCTTTTCCAACTGGTTTGCCTTAATCTCTTTGTTGTCACACACACACACACACACACACACACACACACACACACACACACACACACACACACACACACACAGCACAAAGAACCAGTGATAAGTCACCTCAGGATGGATTGTAAAGAAAAAGGGGAAAGAAAGAAAAAAATCCCTCCTGTGTAAGAGAGCGAGCTCCGTAATCAAGGCCTCTTTTATGAGGGCTGAGCCGCAGGCATGCATGAAAATGGCTGACTTATAAATTCATCGGAGGGCCACCCAAGAAATCCCCACACACACACACACCCCACCAGCTCTGTTTTTTAGCAAGTCATTGCCAAACGGGCAGTTTGTAGTTTCACCCTTACCACTGTCTAGATGCGACGCACCGCGGGTGCATTATGAATCTGTCAGCTGCTCACGTTCACACATAAAACATTACAGCTTAAAAAGCCACTTGTGCTTCTGTTTGGTTGATTGCTCATCTTTGTCCTGCTGTTTTTGAAGGTATCGTATTGGACGCATCCCAGCATTCTTTGTATTTTGAGCTAGCCATTGACCTTTGTAAACTCTTCTCTCGAGTTTTACTGAGTTTCTTCAACATTATTGCCAATCTGCTCTGAGATGCAGAGCAGAGGATCTCTCTCTGTATCCGTCTCTCTCTCTCCCTCTCTCTCTCTCTCTCTCTCTCCCTCTCTCTCTCTCTCTCTCTCTCCCTCTCTCTCTCTCTCTCTCTCTCTCTTTCTGTTCTCTCTCTTTCCTCCCCCTGATGGCAAATAGGGACTTTAACAGTGTTCTAGTTGGAAGCACTGGAATAATGTCTCAAGCCTGGTTAAACACACACAAAGTGCTGTGGAGCTCGGAGAGGGGGCCAGAGAAGCCTCGCATGGTGTGACAAACACAGGAGGAGAAGAGAGAGAGAGAGAGAGAGAGAGAGAGGAGATAGAGCGTGAGAGAAGAGAGAGAGGCGAGAGAATAGAGGGAGGGAGTGGGGGAGAGAGAGTAGGCAAGATTTAGAGGTGATTTGGGAGGAGAGGGAGAATAGTTTGGCTAATAGGGACTGTAAGTATTTTAAAAAAAACATGTTGCAGATGAGGCGCCATCACGCCGCATTAAAAGTTATACAAACAGAAAGTTAAAGGCTCAAAAGTTACTCTCATAAGAAACAAAGTACTTTCAACAAAGTAATTCATTATTCAGCAGTTTAAAATATAGATCATATATAGATCATTTCAGTTATATGGACAACTGAAAGGGTTTAATCTGTGTTTATGGTGGCACAAATAATTCCATGGAGGTATGAAGGACCACATGTTTATTAAATACTGTATCTTTATGTCTTTTAAATGACAGATATAATATTGAGAGATGTGGGATGTGAAGGTGTTTACGTAAATAAATAAACAATCACAAACCAATCATCCATTTGATATGTATTTTGTTTTTGGAAATCAATCCACCAGTAATGGATAAACAAGTGGACCTGAGGGAGGATGCGCGTGGTAGGGTAGCTATCTCACAGCTATCTCAGCTATCTGTGTGTCCTGTTGTGTGCTTTGTGTCACCTTGGCTTGTGAATAGGTGTCTTTAAAGTGTGTGACTGTGTCAGTGTGGGCCGAATTGCTTTGTGCGCTGTGATACTTGTGATGTGGTGTGGGCCGAATTGCTTTGTGCGCTGTGATACTTGTGATGTGCTCACAGCTTTTGGGGTGGTCTTTTCCCTTTTCCCTAATACCTCCACCCTATCTCACTGATGGTGTAGTCCAGGCCCACCTTGTCCAGTTCGTTTATTTTGTTTGATGTGCATCTTCCTTCATCTCTGTCTTGCCATCTATTTAACAAGTCTGCAATCAAATCCATATTTTGGATAGAACAGTCTGTATTTCCAGTGCACCCTGGGTCTGTGCCTTAAGTCCTGCCTATTTATCCACAAGTAATGAATAAACAAGGATGGATGGCATCAATGGATAATTTTCTGTAGTGTACCAGGGGACACTACGTGTGTTTCTGCAGTGTTGACGTGTCCCTGTCCTCTCCCCTCCTCTCATCCCCATCAGCGGGAAAGGAGCACCAACTCAGTGGACCAACTTAAACCCAATGGAGTTCCTGGCTGAGCTGAAGCCCATGAACATAGATGTGGACAGCTGGGTGGAGCTGCTGGAGAACGCCGGCGTGGGCCAGGGCTACATGGACCGGCCGTGCCTGAATCCCAAAGACCCCGACTGTCCCCCCTCTGCACCCAACAAGAACGACTCACAGGTGGGTCACCCCAAAGTTGGAGGCATAGGCGGGGTTTGCCACTCCCAGCTTGGCAAAGCCTCCAGGTAGCTATTTCAGTCAAACAAAATCAGACTCCTATCTAAATGAATGGGAAGAGACTAAAACACTACCTAGAATGGCCAAACAGATGTTTGACAGTTCACATAAACAGCATCAACTTTGTAAATGCTAAAATAAAGTTAAAAAAACGTTTTGGTTGTTTACTTACTGCATATGTGCCACATTTTGCTGCACAGTTATTGCAAAGTAACGGTGGAAATAAAACAAATGTTCAGGTGAGATAAACGTCAGTTGTGCCTTTTCATGTCCAACTGACTATGCGACTCGTTATGAAACAGGACTTCCTGCTACAGATCCATCATCTTTAGCATTACATTTCCCCCTATTAATTTTAGTGATTTGTGATTTGTCTACTCCCTTGTAATGTCTCTGGTTACACACATACACACACACACACACACACACACACACACACACACACACACACACACACACACAGGACCCAGCAGCACACAGAGGTCGCATTGTGTGTTTGGTTTGACCTAGTAATGGAAAAAAGCAAGTGGCCGGCGCTGAGCTAAACTGCTCTTAATTGTCCACCAGGCCCTCAACCTCGACATTGGCCACATCCTCGCAGGTGGGTGTCACGGCATCTCCAAGAACTACATGCACTGGCAGGAGGAGCTCATCATCGGAGGGACCATCAAGAACGGAAGTGGAAAACTTCTAAGGTACGTCCAGCGAAACACACCAGGCAGGGCAGAGGACCGGAGGGGCAACGAACGCAAATGGAACAGGCACAGGGAGAGCAAGGGGATTAAATGTGTGTGTGTGTGTCTCTGTGTGTCTGTGTCTCTAGGAGTGTGTGTTTTTCACTGTGTGTGTGTGTGTGTGTGTGTGTGTGTGTGTGTGTGTGTGTGTGTGTGTGTGTGTGTGTGTGTGTGTGTGTGTGTGTGTGTGTGTGTGTGTGTGCGTGCGTGTTCCGGGGGGACTCCAGTTGTGTGGCTCCAAGCAGGTTGAGTGCGCTCAAGTGCTGTAAATCTTGGGGCCATTAGCAGATTCCACTGAAATTGTAGAGGTCCCAGCTGTTCCGTGTCAACCCCAAACCATGCCAAATGAGGGCAAGCAGGAGACAATGACATAGAGGAGCCCCTGTGTGGAGGAAAACAACAAAAAAACACGCACAGCCAGACTGCTTTCTGTGTGCGATAAACTCTTCACATGCTTACATTAAACTTATAAAAAAAGATAAACAACTACTTATATTATTTGGGGCCAACAACTCGTGCTGTAGATAAGTTGCATCGCAGCTCAACGTAGCGGCGACCTGAAGTTGTGCGCAAACGCGGTCAAAGACCGACTTTGTTCTGCCTAACACGCATATCTCACCAAGAGCCGAGTGTTGGTTTGTGTTGGTGTTGGCAGGACAGACATCACGCTGTTTTTCATTTTAGTATGCGGAGGCAGTATGGCAGCCCAATGGGTATGTGAGTCGGCCCTCCGGGCCACTCAGGCAAATAGAGGGGCTGTTTTCTCAGCTGCCGAGCGTTGTCCATTTTCAGGTCTGACTTCCCTCTTAAGAATAGTTGTTGGTGATGAACTGCTTTTTCCACCAAAATTGGCCCTTAAATCATGCTTATGATCTATGAATGAGTGGAAGATGAGGGAGATAGAGTGTGGACGTAGCACATACAGTATCTGAGGACACAACAGGGTTAGAATATCATTCAGGGGTGCGTTTCTCAAAACCATTGTTGCTAACCTGTTAGCAACTTAGTTGATTGGCAATGGGAAATTGCATTGCAACCAACAAGGTTGCTAGTTTATTACTTTTTGTCTTGAATAGGGGCTGGGAAACAGACATTATGGATAATAAGGAAGCTCATGCATAATACAGAATCATTTTTGTAGGACGAAATTTTGTGGATAGAGCGACATTAAAATCTCGAGGTTACAGAAGCTTACCATGAGCATTAAAAAGCATCTTTGCGGCTGTCTCTCTGTTTCAGTGCCCAAGCCCTGCAGACCATGTTTCAGCTGATGACCCCTAAGCAGATGTACGAACACTGGAAGGACCGGCACGGAATCGAGGCCCTGAACTGGAATAAGGACAAAGCAGCCGCCATCTTGGAAGCCTGGCAAAGGAGATACTCTGAGGTGTGTGGGTGCTCAACATGTTGCTTAACGTGGGGTTCAATTCATCTGAGTTATCCTCAACTATAGTGTAGTGTTTTGATCCAAGTCAGGACACAAACTCAGATTGTAGCAGTAGTGATCAAGGGATTTTTTGCAGAAATATACACTATCTGACTATCTGTAATTTGCTTTGCTATTTATTTAGATTATTATTTACTATTTGGTTGTTGATCCAACAAAGAGCTACACAGGTCAATGATTGGTCGCTTAGTTCCTGACCACAGGTGGAAAAAAATGACACCACCCACTTGAAAAAGGAAAGAAGACATTGTTTTCTGGACTTTGTTTGACACATGCGATCTATATGTGTGTGTGTGTGTGAGGGGGTGGGTTGTATTTCACTCAACGGTTTCGGAGAAGTGACCTGAGGACCCAGCTGCTCTGGCTTTGAAAAGGGAACGAGGATAAAGATCACTAGCAGGCCATGCGCCTCACCCCACAGCACATCTGTACAGATGTTCCGACACCAGATAAAGACCATGACGTCGAAACGTGTCCTTATTTGCCATCGTCCAGCCTGTGATTTGTTATGCCTACAACAATTCCCGAATGACATCTTCCTGTTTCAGAATGTCTTGTTTTTCAACGAGAAAGCCCTTTAGATTGCTAGTCACACAAAGCCTTGGTCTTGTCGAGCCTCTTGTGTTCAGTGAATGACCTGAAAGGAACTGAAGCCTCTAAAACGGCTCACAAATTAGGGGACTGTAGATGCCACTTTTGTAGCCAGTGGAATTAGGATTCAGAGCAAGCAGAGCAACAGTCAACAATTTATAAACATATAATAGGTGCTAAGTTGATTTATCACTATTAGCTGTAACAATGATATTAATTCCAGAAGAAGATTACATCTGTTTTGTTATGTCAAGACTGACGGTATGGAAAATAATTCATAGGTAAACATAGGTATTGTTGATGGGCTCAGATGTTGACCATGAAGACTTTCCTCCACGTTGTGAGTCCCCTGAGGAGTTACGAGCTGAAAGACGCTGCCTGTAGTTATGAGTGAAGTCATTCAGCTGCTAGCAGTTCTGTCTGCCCCTCCTCCATGCTTAGCCACACTTCACACATAGCCTTGCAAGACGACACCCCAGTGTCTACACCCCAACACGCACATACACACATACATACACACACACGCACGCACACACACACCACACACACACATGCACACACACACACACACACCAAGACTCTCTCTCCTTCTCTCTCTCTCTCTCTCTCTCTCTCTCTCTCTCTATAGCACACACACACACCATCCACCACATACACACACACACACACACACACACACTCACACACACACTCACACACACACACACACACACACACACACACACACACACACACACACACACACACACACACACACACACACACACCTTTCCTGCAGACAAGGTCAGCTCTGTAATAAAGCGCCCCCCACTCCTCTGTGAGTGTGCTCCCCATCCCGGGCGGCAGTGCAGTGTGTGGCTGGAGCCTGCCTCAGATGCCGCGCCGCGCCGCGCCGGGAGGGTAAAAAAAACACACGGGGCGGCCCCCCGCTGTCTGGAAAGCATTAAGGCGCGCCACAGCGGAATCTTTTTCGCAGCTGCCGTCCCATTGGTGACTGGTGTGTGACATCATCCGCTGCGCTCGACGTGTTTCGAGGCCCTGACCTTGGCTTGGTACGGGGGGGTACCGCTGAGAGCTGGGGAGACAAGACACACACACACACACACACACACACACACACACAGACACACACACACACACACACACACACACACACACACACACACACACACACACACACACACACAGACACACACACACACACACACACACACACACACACACAGACACACACACACACACACACACACACACACACACACATTCTCTATCTCTCTCTTTTCTCATTCTTTCTCTCCCTGTTTGTTTAGTCTTTGTTCTGCTCCTCCACTCTGTTTGTGGATATAGGGGTCAGCAGAATTTTTTGACTTATTTCCCGTCTGTAATGAGAAGATATTTGGAAAAAAAAAATGACTGAGGTCTAGAATTCTCCCTTCCATCCCAAACTCATTCAGCACAAAAGCTTTTATGTTCCTTGTCTTCACTGTTGAAATGCATGTTTGTATACCATCTTGAAAGGAAAGAAGGGATTTCTACAGTGGCTAGAATCCACCTTCTGGATGGAATTATCAATAAATGCTAATAGGGCTCAGTGTCCCTTTAATATCAATTGAATAATGGCAAATAAACATGCAGTCTCATACACCCCACAGCAACTGCAAAGTAAACATTCATTTCTGAAACAATAACGGCTCCCCTTCTTGTACACCCCCCCCCCCCCCCCCGGACCTCCAGGCTGTGCAGCAGAGTGTCCCCGTCAACTCCTCCCAGAAAGTGCTCACCTTCACCACCACCACCCTCGAGGACATCCTCAAGTCCTTCTCCGATGTCAGTGTCATCCGCATCGCCAGCGGCTACCTGCTAATGGTAAGGCATCCCCCATTCTCCTCTTACATGCCCAGCAGCAAGAGGAGGGTCAAGGGAGCGGGGTTTAGGAGACGCGTCTTTATTGTTTGGGATATGTCAATAGACAGGCGTCTTCATGTGTTACTCGGGACATTTTTGCAATGGCTATTTATGTTTATTTCAGCCGGCCCCAACAGTCTGATTTAAAAATAGATTTGAAGAAATCGATTTAAAATAGATTTGAACACTTAACCACTGAAAAACTATTATCCGCATTCTTGGAACTAATATTTTATATTTCCTTGAATAAATGCCTCCTTATATAAGTCGTGCTGTCCACTCTAACCTGGTTTACCCTGCTGTGCCACCCCCACCCCACCTCTCCCTCCTCCACTACCTCAGTTGGCCTATGCCTGCCTGACCATGCTGCGCTGGGACTGTGCCAAGTCCCAGGGTGCCGTGGGGCTGGCGGGTGTCCTGCTCGTCACCCTGTCCGTGGCAGCAGGGCTGGGCCTGTGTTCTCTCATCGGGATCTCCTTCAACGCCGCCACCACTCAGGTACGCAAGTTTGCCGCAAAACACGACCGACGCACAAAGGACAGTTGTGTTATTTCTGATAAACGACGACTCTACAGGATGTGATGTTTTTGATGACGAGTGTAGCTTGATCTTAGGTTGATCTTAAAAGAATATGTCCTTCTTGTCCTTCTTGCCACCTACATCTGTAGTTTATGTACTTTCTCTGTTTTTTTTTTTTAATATAACCTGACAGTCAAGTAGCTTCCGTCGGTATGCATCTTGTTGCGTGTCCCGCTCTCAAAGTAACCCTACTTTCCTTACGTTCTAGGTGTTGCCATTTCTGGCTCTGGGCGTGGGTGTGGATGATGTCTTTCTCCTGGCCCATGCCTTCAGCGAGACTGGGCAGAACAAGAGGATCCCATTCGAGGTGAGATGGACCTTCATATCAACGTGTGAAATGTGCACACTTACTCACTCACGTCACAAATGTGCTCACTCACGTCACTGTCCTCCTACCTAAGCCGCTGAAAGGGACAACAATTCCAAAGTGTTCTGAAACCCCCTTTTATACTAATATGTGTGTGTGTGTGTGTGTGTCTGTGTGTACCCTGTCGTTATCGCTCACATCATGGAATGTGCAGGTACCTGTCCCTGCCTGTGATGCAACTTCAAAACTGGCCACGCTTGAGCGATCAAAGTTCCCCCCTCCCCACTGCACACCCCCCCCCCCCCCCCACTCCACCTACACACCCCACCTACACACACACACACACACACACACACACACACACACACACACACACACACACACACACACACACACACACCCCCAGTGGCATGTGAGTCACAGCAGTGTTGCACATCTGTGCACCTTTAGCTCAGTTTTCCAAAATGCAAAGCAAAGGGGACAGGTGTTGTCTTGTTTCATGTTATGTTGCCAGTGTTGGTATTATGAGAGAGGTGCCTTTGTTGGATTCCAGTAATCCCCCCCCTCCTCCCTTAGTTTCTCCTCCCCCCTTCTCACCCCCCCTCTCTCTCGTCTGTGTTCCCACCCCCTCTTCCTGTTCCTCTCCCCGCCACTGATTCCCCATCTCCCTGTGCCCTGCATGGTTGAGATGAAAAGTAAATAGTTCCCTCTGGAAGGGGAAAACATGATCCCTCTTGTCTTAGGGGCACAGGATGAGCCGCGCTGTGTGTGGGCCTGCACGTCCTCAACACTTTAACAAAGAGACCGCAGATGTGTGTGTGTGTGTGTGTGTGTGTGTGTGTGTGTGTGTGTGTGTGTGTGTCGGTCTGTTTGTGTGTTTGTGTGTATGCATATCTTTGTGGTGTGTTTTCATATCCACAGCTCTGTGGGGTAGCAAAGAATCTGAAGAGTCTGTCTGTGGGAGTTGGTGTGTGTTAGGGGTGAGGGTGGGGGTGGGGGGTGGGGTCTGTTGTGTTTGTCCTCGAGGGTGGAGTTTGGTAAGGTTTGTGGTGTCTTTCAAAAAACTCTTATGATGACTAGAGATGAAGAACAAAATGGCACCTATCCTTATAGCGTGGGCATGAGCATATCATGAATGTGGCTCCGAGCTGTTTCGGCGGTCGGTTTTAGGGGTGGGAGGCAATTAAGCATTTTCTCCATCTTAAAAGCCACATAACTGTGGATTAGAGCAGAAAGCCTTTATGCAGAGCTGGGATCATTATGCTGTCACTGTGAATTCAGTGATACGTGGCTTTCTCTCGTTCAAAGAGAAGGTTTAAATTAACCCACACAATTGAGCACATTTAGCAGGCTGTTCTAACGTGTCTTTCTTTCTTTCTTTCTTTCTTTCTTTCTTTCTTTCTCTTTCTTTCTTTTGTATTTTTTTTTTTCATACTTTGTTCTTTCTTGTTTGCTTCCATTTTTACAGACTTATCTGTTTTCTTTTATTTCATTGGAACATTCTATCCATTTGTTCCAGTGTTCCAAATCAGTGTTTGACTGTATTTGGGCTGTAGAGATTTACACTTTAAGTTTCTAAAAAGAAACCTCTTTCCTCATTCACCAGTTGGTAAATGAGAACAATCGTCAACGGCCTAAATTACTATCGAGCTAAACGTCCAGATGATGTTTTCCAAAGGGAATACTACTGTTGAGCTGTTTTTTTTTTTGTTAATTGTGTTGTGGTCTTAGTATTCTCAGCACAAATCTACAGATTTGCTTTTACACTTATTAAAAGTGGCACAACAGCAGATAGATATCTTTTTAAACACTGTGGTTTGCATTTCAATCACAGAAATCAAGTTGTTTGTTTTTTGCCTGTAGAGTAGCTGTGCTGTGTGGGTGTTGTTTGGCTACATCCTTATGGCATTTATCACTGTTGTGTGGGGTCTGGTGGTGTAGCTCCACCTTATAGCAATCCTGGTCTTGGCTTGTTCCAAGTCAAACAGAATACACACACACACACACACACACACACACACACACACACACACACACACACACACACACACACGCACACATATGCAAGGTACATCAGAGCTTTCATGTTACAGCAAACAGAATACTTGCGTGTTAAGAAGGCAACGTTGGCTTCATCAAGAAAGCTCAAACAATATCCCAATTTCTTTCCTCTTTCGCCTCCTAAATCATCACAGTGTTTTGTAACATAATATTCTGGCCCAAAACAGCGTAACGCACACTTTACCATTTTGGAAAGAAGTGCGCATTTCAGAGCGTGTGTGCTTTGGCCAAAGCCGTTCGCGTCTGTGGCGATCCTGTTTGCTGACTGTGTGAAGTCGCTGTTTTCTCCCTTGGCCGCTCATGCTGACGACGGCAAATAGCGGCCTGCTCCGTCCTCGTTCCCCGCCTTCGTTTGCACGCCGCGCTTTGGGAGATGTTGACGTTGGTGGCTGCCGTTCATCTCGCCACACCGACCGCATTGTTTAGACACCTGCTGGAGTGGCAGGTGACCTTGTGAATGTTGGCGTGAAGGTCACAGAGGCCCTGCACCCGATATGTACAAACGGAACAGCTTGGTCAGGAGATAGGTGCTGAGTCTGTTGACCACTGTGTCAAGGGTTCATGCAGGGACGCCATGAATCCACTAAAGAACTCAACAAGGACCACAGATGTGTGTGTGTGTGTGTGTGTGTGTGTGTGTGTGTGTGTGTGTGTGAGAGTGTGTGTGTCTCATCCCATTGGTCTATATGGAGTTGACAGACTTTGTAGACAATCAGTAGCCAGTCCAGAAGAGAGCTACTGTCCACCTCATCAATGATAAGAATAAGAGTATATGTAATGTAATGGGAATATTCTGTATTTTGGACCTGTGTGTGTGTGTGTGTGTGTGTGTGTGTGTGTGTGTGTGCGTGCCATACATATCATGTGACTCTGCGTGTGTGTGCTCTGTGGCAGGACCGCACTGGCGAGTGCCTGAAGAGGACAGGTGCCAGCGTGGCTCTCACCTCCATCAGCAATGTCACCGCCTTCTTCATGGCGGCACTCATCCCCATCCCAGCTCTCCGCGCCTTCTCGCTACAGGTCAGTGTTTTCAGGTTTTCAGTGTGTGTGTGTTTGTGTGTATTAAACTTAGGTGGTCCCTTGCAGCCAATGTGTCATTTCATAACAGTCAAACATGTACAGTATGTGATAAGTTTGTGAGATTTGTAGAAAGTGCTACAGAGATGAAGAGAGAGATGAAGAGAGAGAGAGAGAGAGAGAGAGAGAGAGAGAGTGAACAAGAGACTTCACTTCCCTTCCCTTCCCATCCCCTGCCCGCCCCGATGGCCTGACTAGCAGCCTGCCCTGCTCGTGTCCCTCCAGATTGAGGCTCTCTCGGCAGGGGTATCTATGACAAGGGGGGGGGGGGGGGGGGGGGGGGTTAGAGAGCTGGAGGTAGTGGTGCTGGTGGTGGTGGTGGCCGGTTGGTTGGGGAGGGTGGATGGGGGGGGGGGGTCAGAGGAGAGGAGGGCAGGGGAGTGATTGTGGCATCTGCGTGGGAGGTTGTTAAGCAGTGCGAGGTCCTAGCGTGACTCGCATCTGTCCTTAATTTATGAATGACCACATTGGGCAAAAGAGCAACCTGGCATGTTTTTCTTTGTTTTTTTTTCTTCTTTCCTTTCTGTTTTTTTTTCTCTCTCCTTTCTGTCGGTTCTGTTCCGAAGTGGAACCGGCCTTTTAATTGAGTTCACGCAGGTTAAATGCCAGGGCCTGATTTAGTGAGGGTGGCAGTAAAGTAATGACCACTGGTACGGGCCCCCTCCAGCCAGATGCCGGTAAAGGAGGCTAAAGGTGGCCTTTTGCTCTGAGCAGATCCACGAACACCTCGGGGTCTGCCCTCGCAAGTGTGAGTACGGAGATGGATTAGGGGCAATGAGAGCGTGGGTCTAACGGGCTGGCCCTCTGCTTGCACTGGAGTGAATGAGTGAAAGCGTGGCTGTGTGAGTGTATTGTCTGTGCCCGTTGCCCCTTTGAAATGCAATACTCCAAAGCTTGTTTTCTGAAATAGGTCTCCATCTGTGCACACACATCCAGATGTCTCCTAGATGTTTGGTTGTTATCGTTATTGACCCACAATTTACTTGGATTAAAATTCTAAAAAAAAAAAAAGATTGAGCAAAGAACTTTAATCTATCAACCATGGCACGGTTCCAACAATGTTGCATATTCAAATTATTTCAATTCTCAGATTTAGTCTTGTATCTGGCAGATGGTATCTCAAGACACTATAATAAAGCCTAACTTGTGTGGAGCTTCAATAGTTTTTGTAATGTTTGCCTGTGAGGATCTGTGAAGTGTGTCCAGTCGTCTGTGGCTGTAGAGATTTGTTCCAACACTAATGGCTGTGTGAAGGTGTCTCTATCAGCCCATTAAAATGTGTCCGTGGTGGGAGGTGTTGACCAAAAGCTTTGTCTCGTTGGACCGTGGAGTTAGCATGACTTATAGGTCCGCCTCCCACTCCTCCACCCCCAGCCCCCACCCCCACATACTTTCTCATTCTACGCGACCTCTGAACTTGCGGTGAGGTGAACTCACCAGCGCCCTTGCAAAAGCCGCACAGCTGTGGAGAGCCCCAAATCTCGCCACCCCCACTCCACCACGACCCCCCACCCTTTCCTTCCCCCGGCTTCTTTCCTAAAAAGCTCCACAGTCTCAAATCAAGACCGGCACGCTCTGTGGCCATCAGTGTTAAGGTCAAATACGTTTCAGCTAACCTAGCCGGGCTATCACCCTGAGCTCTGTTACTCAGGGGGAGGGAGAACGCCTGGTGCACTCTCGTCTGAATGGCTGTGGCTATTTCACAATGGGACTGCTGAAGTAGTGATTTGGCTCTGAGAAGCCTGTGTGGGAGGTTTGTCCTCACACATTTGTGGGTGCCGAGTGTGTGTGTGTGTGTGTGTGTGTGTGGCCGCAATAACACACACAGAGCCCGAGGTGGGAAAGACCACACAGGCAAGATGTTAGTCAGCCAGTTACTCATCCCACAGCCCTCGGTGAAGAGGTGCAGGAATAACAAGTGTGGACAGATGACCGGAGCGCCGGGAATTCTGTTTACTCCCAGAGCACTGGATCGGATTTCTGTCCCTCTGGATCCTCGGCATGAGATCCACATGTTTTATATATGTGTGGGTTTCTTCACAGTCCTGGCATTTACCGACCACAGAGTGCCTCACTCCCCCAGGGTTTGGAGATTCTTCTAGAATCTAGAACTTCACTGTTTAAACCACTGTCATATTTGACAGCATGATGTTTAATAGATGAAGTTCCCTGAAAAAAAAAAAGGGTTCTGAGGAAGTGACTTTCTGGCTAAAGAGTGATGACTCTGAAGACAAATAGATATAGACAGACAGACAGATGGAGAGATAGAGGATAAGAAGGGAAAGAAAGAGGGAGGAATGACAACAACAAAACGCTGCCTCTTCCTGGAAGCTGTTAAACGCAAAACCACAGGTGTGTGTGTGTGTGTGTGTGTGTCGCGTGCGTATGTGCATGCAAGTTTGGGCGTAGTCGTCTGACGAGCCCTGATTCCTGCTTCACACCTCCAGGCCCCACAGGGCTGCGTGGCTCGTTGGGTGGTCTGGCAGTAGCTCCACTCCCAGGCAGGCAGGCAGGCAGGCAGGCAGGCAGGGCCTCAGCCTCCTCCCCCTGTCCTTCACCCGGCTCCTATTCCTCCCAAACACTGACAGACACACACACGCACACAAACACACACACACACACACAGAGACACGCACAGTCACACACACACACACACACACACACTGACGCGCATACACACGCACACTCATGCACACACACACACACACACACACACACACACACACTCACACACACACACTCACACACACACACACACACACAGACACACACCCTCGTGCTCACACGCTTGCTTCCTCTCTGCCAACTGCTGGCTTAGCTGCGTGCTGCAGCCCCCCCCCCCCCCCCCCCCTTCTTTTCCTCTCAGCGCTTCTTTTCATTCTGTCTGCGCCGCCGTGGCAGAGCCGATAAAGACTGAGTGGAGTGAGTGATTGTTACGATGCTCCATCTCACTCGTCCCCAGTCGTCGGTTTTTAGCCGCTCTTGACAGATTGCCTTTGCCGAAAATGCCCAAAGATCTGCATGTCCATCCATGACATGTGTGAAGGGGTCTTTGCCTTCCCTCCCTGTTAGAATAATATTGGACTGCGAACACTGGATGAAAACCTTGTTTATTACGTTTTTGAGTACTTATAAAGCACTCATTGTACTACTACTAATACAAATAAGCATTGGTATGCATTTTAAAGTTAGTGAGAACTGTGAAATGATCTTATAATTGACTACACTTTGAAGTTTACAACTGCTGCCTCTATGAATTGCTTCTTGCATGATCTAGCAGTGTTAATACGTGAATAGTCATTTCTGTGCAGAAAGCTTTGTAAAATCGCCAGGTCTCTAAACCAAAAACACTGTTGTTTCTTTGTAACGCAGGCGGCAGTGGTGGTGGTGTTTAACTTCGCCATGGTGCTACTGATCTTCCCCGCCATCCTCAGCATGGACCTGTACCGCCGAGAGGACCGCCGCTTCGACATCTTCTGCTGCTTCGTCAGGTACAGGCACCTCCCCTCTCATTCCAACACACACGCCTCTAATCATCATGAGCACACGGCATGAAGAGCCTGTTTGGCTACAGTTACAGTAAGAACCATGTGTCCTTGTTCATATACACCTGTGAACCCATGTAACACCCAGTGAATTACACCCCCAAGTGGCTAAAATAAATAAGACCTATAAACACAAAAATGGAAAAGGTGACTATAAATGGATCCTACAATTATATAAGAATATAGTAGAACAGTAGAACTTAATTTTAGTGTTATTGTTGGTATTGTTCAAGTAGTATCCGTTTGTACTTTGTATATAGATGACTTATGTGTATCATAAAGAGATCATGAAGATCGTTTCTTCCCTCTTCTCTCCTCACAGCCCATGTGCCAACCGGGTGATCCAGATCGAGCCGCAGGCCTACGTGGACGGCTCGGACGGCAGTCGCTACAGCCCGCCGCCACCCTCCTTCGGCAGCCCGCCACCGTCCTACAGCAGCCCGCCACCGTCCTACAGCAGCCACAGCTTCGCGCAGCAGACGCAGATCACCATGCGCTCCACCGTGCAGCTGCGCACCGAGTACGACCCGCGCACGCAGGCCTACTACACCACGGCCGAGCCACACTCGCAGATCCACGTGCAGCCCTTCGCCCCGGCGCCAGCCCCCGCGCCCGCACCCGCCACTAACGTCAACAACAACAACAACAACAACAACAACACCGGCGCCCATCACAACTACAACAACAGCAGCGCTGCCAACCGGGCGGCCAGCAGCAGCGGCATCGGCACCAACGCCCCCACCGCGCCCAGCGGCGCGCCCCTGTCCACCTCGTATGCGGGGGCGCCCGCCGATCCCGCGTTCCCTTCCTCCTCCTCACCCTGCCAGACCCCAGCGAGCGCCAGCTCCACGCGGGACCTGCTGTCCAACTTATCCGAGCTGGCGGGCGGCAGCCGGGGCCACGTGCACCACTCCTGCCCCGAGCCGCCCTGCTGGCGGTGGAGCTTCGCCTCGTTCGCCGAGAGACACTACGCCCCCTTCCTGCTGCAGCCCACCACGAAGGTAAGCGACACAAACACACACTGTTTCACACACTCCCTCCGAGTTTCATTCACAATGTCACATCTTTCTATGTAGCTGAGAAGAAAGGGCAAAATAAATATCTGGTAAACTGATACTTTACTACCGATGCTCACTTCTACTTCAGTAACATTAGGTGTACAAGAGAACATTTAGGAAACATGAATAATTAAAGATTTCTAAACAGGACCATATGCATTTACACTACTCACAAAAACTTGGGGATATCTGGCTTTCGGGTGAAATTTAATATTTCAGTACACAAAGTACTGAAACACTGAACTGTTGGACATGCACATTCAAAAGTTTAGAGAAGGTCACATTAAGTTCACCTGTAAAGGTTATAGTGGATTTTAGGTTCATCCTGAAATTTCACCCGAAAGCCGAATATCCCAGACTTTTTGTGAGTAGTGTATATCGATTGATTCGTTGTCTAAAAGTGAGAAATGAGCTGCAAGTGCAGCTGAAAAATCACAATTGTAGCTATACTCAGTAGTGTCGTTGATATGACAGAATTATACAGAATTATATATATATATATAATATACATGCCAAAAAGCATCACATTTTCCCGCTCCATGGATGAGATTCTGGCCTTGACTTGATCGTTGTGCCTTGGCCTACCTGTGCAGGTGGTGGTGATCATTCTGTTCCTGGGCCTGCTGGGCGTGAGCCTGTACGGCACCACATGCGTCCGCGACGGCCTGGAGCTCACCGACATCGTGCCGCGCGAGACCAGCGAGTACGACTTCCTGGGCGCCCAGTTCAAGTACTTCTCCTTCTACAACATGTACGTGGTGACGCAGCGGGCCGACTACCCGCGCGTGCAGGGGCTCCTGTATGACCTGCACAGCCGCTTTGAGTCGGTCAAGTACGTGCTGCGCGAGGACGATGGCCAGCTGCCACGCATGTGGCTGCACCTGTTCCGCGACTGGCTGCAAGGTGAGAGACAGTGCTGGTGTTGGAGAGTGTGTACAATGATAGTGAGACCTCACTATAATAAGGCTTTTGGGACAGTGGTCCGATATTAGTTGAGCCATTCATTAATGAGTTATCTGAAACAATCTTATACTGTATATCACACACACACACACACACACACACACACAAACACACTTCTGATGTTTCTGACATATTCTTTTAGCTATCATCTCGGGAGCTTCTTGAAAAATCATGACTATAATAAATCTTCATACAGTCTGACTAACACACACTTCTGACTAACACACACTTTTTATACTTTGATAGTTTTTTGTATTCCCATCTCTAGGGAATATTATGTTATTACATGATAAAGATGTCCCTGATTGATGACCCATAGAGAATGTGGGTGTAGTTCTTTTGTCTGGTGGTGGAAAGTACCATGAGAACCTACACCCCAGTTCACATAAACATTCAAAGAAAGCCTCTGCTCAGCTCGCAAAACATTATTTCAAACGCACTCATGAATTTCCCATGTTGGGTCACAGCGATGTTGTTTTAATGCTGAAAGTGACCTCAGTTTTCTGGTCGATGTCCAGTTCTGTCCAGCACATGTCCTGGTGTCGTCTGTTCCTTTGTTATTACGTGCAGCAGCCCAGCAAAGCCCAGTGCAGGTCCCTTCACTACTTGTGCAGCTGCGTCCTTCAATAAAATCGCATTACAATAAGTCACGCGGGGAGGTTGGGAGGTCCGCCGTGCGTCTGGGTTTGTTGTTGTTATGTCAGACGCACAACACAGCTGAGGAGCGAATAGCCCCGTCCCAGATGTCTCAGTGACCTGTAGGTCTCGCTGCCGAAAGACGAGGAGAGTTCACCTTACGTGTGTGTCCTCAAACTGGAGCCTCACAGGTGGTGAGATGTGGCTGGATGTCGCTGGATGGGGGGGGGGGGGGGGGTAGGGGGCTGATCAAGGTGCAGCTGTGTGGAGCGCAGGGCTGTGGAGGTGTAGAAGTGACAGTGCTAAAAGGTGGAGCAGGAGAGCACGGGCCTTGCTCTCACAGGCTGGTGCACTGAGACAGAGCGTGCTTATGGATGGGTGTGTGAGGGTGCACTCTCGCTCTCTCTCTCTCTCTCTCTCTCTCTCTCTCTCTCTCTCTGTATTTTTTTTGGGTTTCCTAGTTAGGGTGGGGTGGGGGGTGGAGGGAGGTTTTATTAAGGGTTGGATTTAATGTTACCTGGTTTCCTTTTTGACTGTCAAATAAAGGAACTTTAAAAGTCAAAGTCTCTCTCTCTCTCTCTCTCTCTCTGTCTTTCGCTTTCACGCTCACCCTCTCTCTCTCTCTCTCTCTCTCTCTGGATTATGAGATACCTTTGCTAATCCCGGGCAGATCAGACCCAAAGATTGAGTAAGCCCTCTCCTGAATAGGTCTCTCTGCACTAATGGCAGGGTGGGAAAGTTCACTTGTCACTGACAACCCCCCCCCAAACCGTCTCAGTGTCGCACAGGTCGCATAAGACAAAGAAGAATCTTTAAATGCCAATCAGATGCTTTTTATTTGGGGCCTTTTCGTTCAACATATGACTATATTTAACGGTGTGTGAAGTATGTTTATCCTCCCATCTGCGTGTGTGCGCAATTGAGAGTGTGTGTGTTATTGTGTGTGTGTGTGTGTGTGTGCATCTGTCTGTGTCAGTGTGTGTTTTACAGTGGATGCCAGAGAGGGAGGGGTGGGGAGCCGTCTTTAATACTGCGCTTTGAAACGGCTCGACAAATTGGACGCAGACAGGGAGATGAAAGCAGGACCAGAAACAATGTGTCCCAGAAATTGGCCACTGGCAATCAAGGGAGTAAAGAGGGGAGTGAGGGAGGGAGTGAAGAAACAGGAGAGGAGAGGAGGAGGAGGAGGAGTGGAAGCTCAGAAGTAGTAGACTGTATAGTATCAGCACGGTTCCCCACCCAGTACCTACCCACCCAGCCTCTGAGCGAACGTCAGCAGAATTTAGAAATGTAGCAACTCTGGGAGTTTATGGCCTTAAAAACTGACACGGCGGATCAGATCATTTGAGATTTCAAATAAATTCACTTGTCACTGTAACTATTGTTGTTGTTAAACATTGTTGGATTTTGGCGCGTTTGCAGCGTTATTTTATGGCCCATTGTGTCTTGAATGACGATGAGATGATTTTTCGAAAGTTTTCTCGGGAGCATCTTGGCTTTGAAGCGTGAATAATGAAAACAGACTCCAGCGGAGTGCGAGCTGTGTGGTTTGAATTTGAAACTTGCTGTGTCGCATGTGTCAGTGCTTGCCGTTTCTGTCGCGCAGGTCTACAGCAAGCGTTCGACCGTGACTGGGAGACAGGCCGGATCACGCGTGCCGACTTCAGGAACGGCACCGATGACGGCATCTTGGCCTACAAACTGCTGATCCAGACTGGAAGGAGAGACAAACCCATCAACCACAACCAGGTAAGAGAAGCTCATCAGCTCATGAAGACAAGTCTTCTAGAATCCTCCGAAGCACTTTTTACACATTTTTCACATTTTACATTTTTGTTCTTGGGGAACTAGACCTTGCTGTAGGCTTCTCTGTTCTCTATAGTCATAGGAGAAAGGCTGGCAGCTAGAACCACTAGAGACCTCAGTCTTGTGGGAACCTTTTTGCTTGATGAAGTACAGTAATTCTTTTGTTGTTGTAGTAAACTATAGGGAACTGCTTAAAGTGCATTTGAGGAGTCTAGTTGAAAACATGGATACATACAACCGCTTTGGGCCAGATCAGGTTGTGTGGTGTCTACTACTCTCAGTTGTCACTCACTTCATAGCCTATGTGTTTACTCGCAGACTATGTGTTTACTCGTAGACTCGCAGACTATGTGTTTACTCGTAGCCTATGTGTTCACTTGTAGACTATGTGAAAAACCTATAGGTAAGTCCACCAACCTAAGATGACACTGTGTTTTTTGAGGGAGGGTTGCGGCCCAGCATGGGAACCACACCTGCCATATAAATGCACCCCCAATCCTCCTCCCTTTTTCCCCAGTCCTCCCTCCTGATAGCTTTACCAAGCCCAGGAATTTAAAGCCCTTACAGGGGCTACAACCCACCTCTGAAAAAGCAATTAACTCTTCATTTAAACCATTTGTCCCATTCGTATGCCACAAGGAATTACAAAAAAAACACCCCTGACTGGAGATCAGCAGCACAGTACAGTACAGCACGGAGACGGCTTGTGAGCTGACGCTTCTGGAAGAATGTCTTAGATTTGAACACATCACGGACATCTGTGTTTATTGCTGTCTGTTTTGTCTTAAGCACTTGCAAGGCCTAATGTGTGTAGTGGGTGAGTAGGGCCCCTATGCGATGCCTTGCAGTCAGTGCTCTGTGTCTGAACTTTTAAGGTTCACTTGTCAAAATGCACTTGAACAGCAAGCCAAAAAAACAGGAGGCACACGTTTTGGCGAAACACGCCAGGACCCAAATCTGTTTCCCGTTCTGCTCTTGGTTAGTAACATGTTGAAAAGTGTTTGATAGAGTGGGAAAGAATGAAGAGGAGTGTGGGGGGGTTTATGTGTGTGTGTGTGTGTGTGGGGGGTGGGTTGGACACGTCACCGGTGTTTGTGTGCGGCCGGCTGACGTCATTTCCTGTCCGTGTGAGGAAAGCGTAGTGCGGCGGGGCCGCCCGGCCGCCAGCCACGCACTCTGTGCCTCCCGTGACAGCTTGAAGACATACAGTTGTTGCGTATCCTGCTGCTTAATTCAATCCAGATCTTTGGAATCCAAGTCCGCCCCCCCCCCCCTTCTCTCTCTCTCTCTCTCTCTCTATCTCTCTCTCCCCCACTCTCTCACTCTCTCTTGCCCTCTCTTTCTCCCCCTTCCCCCTGTTTTTTTTTTATTTTCTCTACTCGGCTGCCATGTTCCCTTTTTGAATGGACTGAGGGAAGCTTCATCACATGGTCCCACCTTACTGGAGCAACACGTTGTGTGTGTGTGTGTGTGTGTGTGTGTGTGTGTGTGTGTGTGTGTGTGTGTGTGTGTGTGTATGTGTGTGTGTGTGTGTGAAAGAGGTGTGTGTGTGTGTGTGAGAGAGAGAGAGAAATAGAAAGAGTGAGTGCAGTGGTGGAACTAGTAGAAACCACTTTTACCAAAGGTGCATTCAGCATACCCCAACTACTAGCTTTTTTTTTTAAAGGTTGGTATGGGTGTGTGGTCCATTCCAGCTAAACTAGCTTGGCCTTTTTTAAAAGCTTTGACAAATTTAAAGGAATAGTTATACTATGTCTTGGAATGTGTGGGTGTGGGTGTGTGTGTGTGTGTTTGTGTGTATAATGTGTCTGAGAGAGAATCAAAGAGTGTGTATGTGTGTATTTTTCCACGCACTGTATGCTGGTGTGTGTGCGTTCGCCAAAAAATGTGTAAAGTCATTTTGCAAGAGCTGGCGGTGGCGCCGGGCATTCTGACTATCCGTAGGGGTCAGGAGAAGCAAATGTTAGGCCCATTTCTACAGATGTTGTGTTATTTTTATAGCTGTACTCCATTTGCTGGGTGGCATTTCCCCCAGTGTTAACAGCAAGGTTAACTGCACACAGACGCACCCAGGGACTCCGGCCAATTTTTTTATTGTTACGCTAACTCAAGCAATTTTTCTCTCCCCAACACCCCCTCCCTTCAACGCAACGCAACGCAACCCCCCCCCACACACACACACACACACACACACACACACATGCTCATTCACCCCTGACTTTGAGCGTTTGGAGAGGGGGGTGGATTTATGGCGCAGACCACCGTTCTGTAATGGTTTTACCTTCTCAGGAGGTAGCTCCAGGAAAAGGGAGGTTTTCAGGAGTGAGAGATTAGCGCAGTGGCGCTTGGCGTTTTTAACATCTCACTGCAGAAAATGAAGGAGGACAGAGTTGGTTTTTGGTTGTGTTTTTATTTCTTCTCTCATCTCCTCCTATCTCTCTTGCTAACTCTCTCTATCTATCTATCTTCTCTCTCTCTCTCTCTCTCTCTCTCTGTCTCTCTCTCTCTCTCTCTCTCTTCCTCTGCTCAGCTCTCCTTAAAGTACCCCATTATCCACAAAGAAAGAAAAGAATCACGAGAAAGGGGTATAGAGTATATTCCTGATCTGTTGATCTGTTGTACAGCCACTCTGCATCCCATTGTTCCATACATTATTAGTTCTAACTGGACACTAACTGGAGTTCTAGCTTCTAGAGTGAACTCTCGGCATCGCCCTGTCCGTTCTGTCTCCTGACCTGCTTCTCTCCTCTCTGCCCGCAGCTGACCCGGCAGCGGCTCGTGGACGCAGAGGGCATCATCAACCCCAGCTGCTTCTACATCTACCTGTCGGCCTGGGTCACCAACGACCCCATGGCCTACGCCGCCTCCCAGGCCAACATCCGCCCCCAGCCGCCGGAGTGGTTCCACGACAGGACCCAATCGCTCTCCGACGACTGCTTCAGCAGTAAGGACCCCTCTGCTTTTTTTGTTTCAAAAATGTAAATATACCGCTGCCTGATTGAATACCCTGTTGTGGTTGGTTCTCTGAATGTCTATGAAGTAGTTCCAGATTCTCATTCACCGATGTTTTTTAGGGAATTTGAAACAATTTGAGCGATTTGACAATATGGAGTATAGCAACAATTATACAATGATAGTGTACCGTTTTATATATATATATATATTTATGTATAGTTATATATTATATAATATCACCAGAAAATAAGTTCTTTTTGAGAATTTTTTTGCCCTGACACTTCATCTGGGTCTCATCCCACATTTTTCAAATCAAGCTCAAATTTGAAAGCACATTTTAGTCATACATTCTAAATGCACTAAAAAGTCTTTAAGGGCAATAACATGTCTGAGCATAAGAGTTTTTGACAGAGTAACACTGTAGTGTGCGTGCGTGTGTGTGTGTGTGTGTGTGTGTGCCGAGTGGAGGCCAGTACAGTGAAATAGCTGGCGATGTAAACAGGACCCAGTGTGGGTTTAATTTTCGCGAGTGCTCGCAGGTTTATGACACGCATGCTGGTTGGTGGTATTTCAGTTGCGGTTAAAAGGGGGCTTTGCCTGGGGAAACGTGATTGGATAACAAGCGGAGAGCGCCGGACCCCTGGTGCTCCCGTTGGCAGCCCTCCAGCAAGCGTCCTAATGTAAATTTATAGCGGAGATTATAATGGTGGGGGGGGGGGGGGGGGGTACAACCATGTTAAGCAAGTGGTGATGTCTGGACCGGACTTGGTCAGGTGGGAGAGAGACGCAGGGTTTGTGCCTTCACGGAAACAGACCCCCCCCCTACACACACACACATACACACACATACACACACACTTTCTCCCACACATACTACACACCCACTTCCCCTTCCAAGCTTGAGTGCTAAGGTCAAACCAGGTTGGGTTTACAGGTTGAAAATGAGATGTTTCCATGAGACGCCAGAGAGAAGTAGAATACCGCTGAGACAAGGGAGAAGGGGAAAAAAGTCAACATGGTAGGAAAGTATCAGATACAGGTTTAAGATAGGCCTTAATTCTTTTTGTCAGGTAGGAGTGGTTGGATGTTGCAGTGGGAAAATGTTGGGGATTCCGAATATGGTATTTGACTTCATCCAACTCCCCTGCTTGCGGTAAATGTGTTTCAGGGTATTCATAGGGGAAGGTTTAGAGGTGACATTGACACACTGCAATTAAAGTCATCAAGTCCTCAATGGCAGGAAATTTACTATGCTTCACTGAGAAATCACTGACATTTTGCATGTAGTTTGACAAGGACTATATGGAATGCTCACTTTTGCTTTGCCTTCATGGCTATGTTAATTTTACATTCACAGAAATTGAAAGTAAAAAATGCTGACTAAAATTCTAAACTTTTTTAGTTTATTCCAACTAAATTCTCTCTGTCATCCTCCTTCAGTTCCTGCTGCTGAACCTATCGAATACGCACAGTTCCCATTCTACCTCAACGGCCTCCGAGAGACGGCGCAGTTCGTGGAAGCCATCGAGAGCGTCCGGGCCATCTGCGGCAACTACAGCCGCCAGGGCCTCCCCAGCTACCCCAACGGCTACCCGTTCCTGTTCTGGGAGCAGTACGTCAGCCTGCGCCACTGGCTGCTGCTCTCCATCAGCGTGGTGCTGGCCTGCACCTTTCTGGTGTGCGCCGTCTTCCTCCTCAACCCCTGGACCGCCGGCATCATTGTGAGTGGAAACCGCCCAACTTGGGGATGCACAATCAAGCTTAAAAGTGAAAACAAAACAAACAAAAAAACGTGTGTGGGGGGGGGGTGGGGGG
Source organism: Alosa sapidissima (assembly GCF_018492685.1). Classification (NCBI taxonomy): domain Eukaryota; kingdom Metazoa; phylum Chordata; class Actinopteri; order Clupeiformes; family Clupeidae; genus Alosa; species Alosa sapidissima. The sequence goes on from NC_055974.1 coordinate 8,020,027, forward strand.
GGGGGGGAATTAAAAACAAAATGGTGACTTTGTGGGTTTAGACGTGATAATGTTAGATGAAAGAGTAGCATGAGTAATGAGTGTCTAAACACTCTCACTCCAGACACCCGACTGGGGCCCACAGTCAAAGAAACAAACACAGTAAACAACTAAAACACATGGCGGGGAAAAAGCACAATAGCCACTTTGTGGGAGATGTGGAAAACATAATGTTAAAGAGTAGAGGAAGTAATGAGCTGAAGGAGTTAGTTAGTGGTCTCTGTTGTGAAATATACAATTCCAATGTATTTGGGCATACACTACAGGGAACGTTCAGTGAAGGGTCATTTTGCAGGCTGTCCCCCAGCGGCCTGTTTGAGATTTTTTTTGAGACTTTTAGTTTTCCAGATTTCAAGTCAGTCCTTTGAAACAGTGCTCTATTCAAGCTATATGAATTCATCATGTGAAAAGTAAATCACTGTTTACCGGACTCCAATTTGACTTGTATAACATTATTAGTTAATGTATGTATCTGTGAGAACATGTCTTTCTGTTGCTCTGCCCAAATTGTAACATATGTTGTCATGAGAGGCAGAAGAGGCTAAGAGTGGAGAACAGGACCAGTGTTTGCATAGGCCTGTTCGTTGTGTTTATACTACACTGTCAGGGCAGGTTTGTTTAGTCTACGGTGCACTTTTTCAGACATCTCAATGAAATGAATGTGAGGAGACAAGCAGGTTACCCAGGCAACCAAACTCCAGTGTTGCCCTTAAATATGGCTTTTCGTTTTTTGTATAGGTTTCTCTCTATTTTTTTTCTTTCCCAGATGCTTCCCCCTCTCTCTCTCTCTCTCTCTCTCTCTCTCTCTCTCTCTCTCTCTCTCACGGTTTCCAGCCCCTGTCCCTTTTTTATTGCGGGGCAGTGTTTAAGCCATTTTCAGTGGCTCTAAAACCCCTCCAACAGGATTTCTGAGTCTGTCCTCATGCTTTACAAGACAGATAAAAGACAAAGTTATTACCGGACTTTGGCTTTTACCATTTAGCCCCACCCACCCCTCACCCCCATCCCAACGCCCAACCATCCCGACCCCACACCCCCATCCCAACGCCCAACCATCTCGACCCCACACCCCCATCCCAACGCTCAACCATCCCGACCCCACACCCCCCATCCCAACGCCCAACCATCTTGACCCCACACCCCCATCCCAACGCTCAACCATCCCGACCCCCTAAACCTGACCACCAACCCTCCAAACTCATATTTGTTTGCGTTCCACCTCGTCCCTCCCCTCTGCTGCAGTTTGCTTAAGTCACCTTCCCTCATCCCCTAAGTTCTTCACCACCCCCACACCACCCCCACCACCACCACCCCCACCACCACCACCACTGCACTTCTTCAGAGGCTCCAGGGCCCCTTAAACCTGAGGCCAATCAGCTGATAATGGCATTAGTCACCGGCCCTGCTTGTCCTCTGTCAGAGAACACTGGGCACCGCTTCCACTAAATATCTGGACACTTCACTTGGCCACTTGAAATAGTCTGGCCACTTTTCATGAAAATAACACCACCACATAAGATGCATAATTCTATTTGTTCCAGCCTTTTTCAACTCCTCATGCGACTCGAGAATGATTGAAAAAGAAATGGTCTCGTCATTTTACATTTTATAAGACTGTATTGTTTTCCTCTGTAGGTGTTGGTTCTGGCGCTGATGACAGTGGAGTTGTTTGGAATGATGGGTCTAATCGGCATCAAACTCAGTGCTGTTCCTGTAGTGATCCTCATCGCCTCGGTCGGCATCGGGGTGGAGTTCACTGTTCACGTAGCACTGGTGAGTTGAGGCATAATGCTTCACACACACACACACACACACACACACACACACACACACACACACACACACACACACACACACACACACACACACACACACACACACACACACACTTTTTCTCTTAACTTTAAGTGCGGCATCTTGAAAGTATACAGACTTTAGTGAAAGTAAAGTCTGTTCTGGGAAACGTCTAACTGTTAACTTTTACACTCATTACAGCAGAACTCGTCCACTTTGTCTTAGCGTCGTCTCAGTTGCCTTCACCATTCTCCTTCTCATCTCCTCTCTAGGCTTTCCTCACCGCCATTGGTGACCGCAACAAACGCGCCATCTTGGCCCTGGAGCACATGTTCGCCCCGGTGCTGGACGGCGCCTTCTCCACTCTGCTGGGCGTCCTCATGCTGGCCGGCTCCGAGTTCGACTTCATCGTCAGGTACGCTATTACCCTCCGCTGCCTCCTCTGGATGGTCCTCTTGTACTTTGGCTCCACTTCAGCACTTACCTGACTCCTCTGTCTGTGTGAAATGGTGCGCAGAGAGAACAGACCTCCCATGCCACTTCATTTAATGAGGCCCATAATGTTTATGCCTAACACTTATAGCATGTGGTGAGTACCTCTCGTGGATAGATGAGAAATGTAATTTCAGGTGTAGGAATTAGTCCTTGAACAAGTGAATGTATTCATGTTAATCCGTAGAGGCCCTGTGGGAGCGGTGTGGTGAAGGCCATGAGCTTAAGTCATGGGAGATGCCGCGGTGCATATATATCTCCTTTAGTCAGTATCAGTTCAGCTGTTAAGTGCTGTTTAGTGTTCCATTGCACATACCATCTGTCATTGGGCGAAGGGTCAGTATGATCCCAGAGATACGTCTCTGTGGGAGGGAGGAGAGGTTTCTGCAGCGTTAATATTGCTAATGCACTTGTATGCATAGCAGCCCTTTGATGTGGATGACTTTGCAGAATGAGGAGTAGGGGGGGGGGTGTTTGGGGCAGTGCTGGTGGTCAGGCCCCCATGTCACGTAGGAATCTACCTGAGAGTCCAGTCACGCACGAAAGCCCTTGAACCCCTCTTGATCAAATGCTCTCCCTTTTTTTCCCTCTTTGTGGTATGTGTGTGTGTTGTGTCTGTGTGTGTGTGTGTGTGTGTGTGTGTGTGTGTGTGTGTGTGCGTGCATGTATGTGGTGTGTGTATCTGTGTATCTGTGCATGTGTGTGCATGTACAATTGGTGGAAGGCCAACTCAAAGCTTCCTCTGCTTTAAGCTTAACTCAAATTTATTCAACAATTTGCCGCTTTTTAAGGTATATTTTTGTTTTGGTATCATCAAATTCATTTCCATGTACTGTAGTATAGTTCTGTAGTTCTGTTAGACCACCCTGTAAGAATAACTTTCACAGCATGGTAATGCTAACTGTATTTCCAAAATACACCGGTTTAGCATGCTAGCAAACTTTTATAAGGGCTAGCTGTACAGTTTTTAGTGTTTTGCCGTTAGCTCACTAGTTTTAGACCAAAACTCATCACTTCTGCTTTAAATCAAACCTCAATGTCATCCTGCAGAATAGTTTCAGGAGCTCTCAAATGGTTTCACACCAGGAACTATAACTATCGTTAAGATTTCAGCAACAGTGAGAAGGCCAGTGCTCATAAAACCTCTTTTCTGCTGTGTAAACATGCTACTTTCACTTAAAGTCACTGTTGATTTAAACTTTCTTTTTTATAGTAATTGGCTCCTCACTTTAAATTTGTAGTTCCTCAGTAGTTTGGGGAAATTTGTGCATAGAAGCAGTCTGTCCAAAGTTGACTATCTCTTCACAACCCTGCAAATGTGTGAATGAATAAACACACACACACACACACACACACACACACACAGGGTGAGGAGTGTGGAGTCTTTCCTCACCTCCTGAAAACAGCCTGCAGTATGTGCCAGCTTGAGTATCAGTAAATATGTGCGATTCCCTTTGAAGCAGATGTCAGGGAGGTCAAACGCGCCTCCCCACAACAATCTGACTTTATGGGAGCCCATTTCCTGCATCTGCATATGTCGTGATAATGTTACACACGGAGCCCTGTGTAATTTAATCACATGCAATTAAAGCACAATGCTGAGTGATAACTCAGGCAACATTTATGGTGAAGTTTACCGCGCTCTGTAATGCAATTATAAACATTTTCATTTCGCCATACCATCTTGTATCTTTTTGAGATTTGTGGTGCTCTGTGAGTACTTGGAAGGCTGAGGGTAAAAAACGTTTATTGTATTTTTGCGGTCTTGCAGAAATAAGTGCTCCCCTGGCTTGCTCTGTCAGATCCTGTGAATATTTAGAGTCCAAACAGATCCCAGCGGCTCTCTCTGCAGGGCACGTACTTGGTGAAGAAAGATATTTTTTCCCCTTCTTTTCACTTTAGGCATTAAAAACACGTCTTGGACAACCAATATACATATATTGTGTGTGTGTGTGTGTGTGTGTGTGTGTGTGTGTGTGTGTGTGGGTGGGTGTGTGTGTGTGTTGTCCAAGACCAGCTCTGTTAGCTGTAAATCATCTGTAAATCTGAGGGCCTCTCCTACAGATGGCATAATGCTATGGAATCAGTTTTACAGCACAGACCATAATGTACAGTGAACCCACAAAGGAGAGACCTGATAGCAGATCAGCTCTCCTAGTGCTACACTAGGAGGACATCTTCACTTCGGCCTGTCATGTGGCAGTCTACTTTAAACTTGTCACGATCTTTTTACCAATTGCGACCAGTCATATTTACACAACGAAATTCTAGCGGCCGGCCTTTCTTTTTTTTTTTTGTGGGGGTGGGTTTATGAAGCACGACCGCACACTTCTCGCCTGTAAGTCAATTTCAAAGGATAAATCTAATGGGTGGTTTGATTGAACCCAGGCTTCCAGCTCCAGTGTAAACACGGAGGCCTCCCCACGCCTCCTTATGGTTGGAGCCTGCCTAAATAAGGGGCTTCAGCCTGTAGCCCTCTCCCAGGCAGGGCTGGGTTGGGCTCGGCAGGCAGGCTGGTTGGGTGGTTGGTTGGTCGGTTGGTTGGTCGGTTGGGTTGGCCTTCCTTCGCGTCTGCTTCGGCGGAGGAAAAAAACAAAAAGACTTGGCCGGTGCCGCGGCGGCAGCACTCAAGTGGTCACCCTCCCAGGCTCTCAATTAAACGCGAAGCACGAAACCGACGCCCGCCACTTTGAAGTGCCGCCGCGATCGAAATAAACACGGCGACGACGCAGAGCTTTGAAGTCTCGGAAAGCTCAGCAAGAATAAACATGACGACTCCTCTCTGAAGTGTAGGGCCTGATCAAAAGGGGCCCGTCAACCCCCATTTGAAATTGAGACCGTAGGTACCCAGTCCACCAGCTCGCCGTTCAAAAGCCACAACGGCTTCTGTACAAGCTAAGAAACACTTACAGAAACATAAAAGAACACTAATAAGAGTTACTATCCACATAATTACAAAAATAAAATAAAAACACGTGAGAAATTTAACAAGACAGACGATTGAACTAGATGTGTTCAAACACATACTCAAACAGGGAGTGTGCAGGAGAAAGATTCCCTCCAGAGCCGTAGCAGTGACTAGCAGGCGGCCGCTGCATCTCTAAGGGAGACAGGCTTTTCCTGCTCCTCCTCCACTGTGGACCCCAGCAGTAAAAACCAGCACCCCTGCACTTCCTCGGGCTGGGCCCAGCGCCCGAGAAGATCAGTTATAAATGTGTCAGTGTGTTAAGTCTAAGTCCCAGCTGTGGTACATACCAGCTGGCAGGAACCTATCCCCCCCCCCCCCCCATCAACGCACACACACACACACACACAGTCTCTCTCACACACACACTCACACTCACACTTTCTTTCACACACACTCACTCATTCACCCACCCAACCTTAACAGTGTTTGAAAGGGAGGATGGGGGCATGTCCCATTCATTAGTGTGGTGTGTCTCCCTTTGTGATAACTTTCATCCATGTGGAATTACTGAAACACCTCCAACACTAACAGGAAAAATGGGAGTCTCATGCGTTCAACACAACTGGGCACAAGCTGCCGCCAGCACATTTGTAATCAAACGAGACATACAACAAACCACAAATCAGTCCACAAATTTCATATGATGCTGAACCTTACATATCAACTTCCATTAAGCAAGATTTTGTTTGAGCTTCAAGATTTTTGGCTTCAGTGGTTGGGGCGGAACCATATCTTTTTTTTTTTTCCACTGTTCAGAAGTGTTAGGTTTGTGAAGTGCTTTTAATTTTTTTTTTAATTAATTGGAAGCAGCAGCACATATTTTGACAGGGGTGTGCAGTGGATAATAACTATTTGTGTGAAAGCAGGGCTATTTAGCCTAATCCACTTTTCCCTAGTTAAGCAATCACATCCAACGGCCCTTTCATCAAGTCTTTAATTGCATATTTCTGCTGCTCAGAACTGCTGACAGACGATACCCACCTCAGTGTGGATTTCAGATGTCGTTTTTTTCCCTTCCTTCTTTCTTTTTCTTTCGTTCTGCCTTTCTTTCTTCCCTTCCTTCTTTTTCCCCCCGCAGTCACTCTGGCCTTGGCAGATAAGAGTGGCCCACCTCGGATCAAAGCAAAACACAAAACATAATTATTTCACGTAGAGCGATCAAATGTGACTCGAGATTAAAATAGTGATGCCTTGGCCACACCGCAGATTGAGTCGGTACGGAGCCGCAGGAGCAAACGAGCGGCTGAATTAGAGGAGAACAGTGACCAGACAAACGACAGAGAAGAGTGAAGGAGACCATTCTACGGCATTCCTCCACCTCTCAGACTAAATTGTTTAAGTTCACCCTTCACTTCATTTGCGCTGTTTTTTTTCTCTCTTTCTCTCTCTCTCTCTCCCGCTCTCTCTTTTCTTGGAGAGAGGGAGGGAGGTCCCTGTCCCCACTGCACACACAGCCTTCGCTGGCCTTCTTCACTCTCCCCACATTCCTCTTTTCCCCCATGTGTGATTGTATTTCACGCCCTTCCACCCCCCCCCCCTCGCCCTGCCCCTCTCTCTGCCTATGAATTAATCAACTAATTATATTTCCTCTCTCCCTCTTTTTTTCCCTGCTGCTTAAACATCTAATCTTCTTTGAAGATTTAGTCTGATTAAAGGTAACTGTTTCTTTCAGATTCTCTTGTGTCAATCTGTCTGGTGGACCTGGTGAATCTGTTTTTTGTTTTTATTATTATTTTTTTGTGTGTTGTTGACATGTCTACTTTGTTTCATTTGGATAGCTGCCCTGCCCTCTGTCTGTCTGTATTAGTAACATGTCTTTTGTTGATCTCCTTATTGCAGATACTTCTTTGCTGTGCTCGCTATCTTAACGGTGTTGGGGGTCCTCAACGGGTTGGTGCTGCTTCCAGTGCTCTTGTCTTATTTCGGGCCCTACCCAGAGGTAAATGTGCGCACAAGTGTGTGTGTGTGTGTGTGTGTGTGTGTGTGTGTGTGTGTGTGTGTGTGTGTGTGTGTGTGTGTGTGTGTGTGTGTGTGTGTGTGAGTCTTTAAGTCGTTCCATGTGGAATTGGTCCACATACCACGGCAGGCCAGAGGCATGATCTCAGAAAACTGTTCCTTTCATTTCCTCCACCTCCCAGAGGACCCTCTTGGACTGTGTCACTACACGTCAAATCATTTACATGCCTTTACACGATATTTGTGCTCTTTCTCTCTTAAAAACAAAACTATATAGCCTAAAACAACATAGATGTTATTTTAATCTCCTGAATGTAGGGTTATTCATAATAATAATTCATTACATAATAGAATTTTTTACTGTATAAATAAATATACATGATTAATGTGCACAATACCATTAATTCTTAGTTTGTCTTAGTTTGTTATTACTTAAAAGCAGCATGTGATGCCAGTAACCAGGGTGTTTGGTCTTTGGCATAATCAGTGTTGTTTGTTGTTTTTTTAACGTCTCAGGTCTCCCCCGTGGATGGCCGTAGCCAGCTGCCCACTCCCTCACCAGAGCCCCCGCCACAGGTGGTGCGCTTCTCCGTGCGGCCGCGCCACACCACCACGGGCACCGGCTCCGACTCGTCGGACTCCGAGTACGGCTCCAACACCACCGTGTCCGGCATCAGCCAGGAGCTGCAGCAGTACGACCTCCGGGCCAGCAGGGGGAAGCAGCCCTCGCACCAAGTGGACCTGCCTGCCTACCCAGTGGCCTCGGTGAGTCCAGCACTGGAATGGGTCACAAGTTGTCCGTTTGCAGGATGCAAGCTGCAAACTGAGGACTTATAGCCCTATCTTGCCTCCATTCAAAACATGATGTGAAATCATGTTAAAATACTAGTAATTGTACACACTGAGAGGGTGCACTAATCCCTTCAAACTATACCAAGATTTAAAACCTGTTATTCTCACACAGGCCACATGAATGACTGTGATCTATTTGTCCATTGGGATAAAAATAACGTATTGTCTTTGTTTGTTGAGAACACATAAGACATGCAAAGCCTCTCATGATCTATTCACTGTTTGCTGTGTTTGTTTGGCTACAGACTAGATCAAAACCATGTCCAACTTGTCTTCGTCTTTTATTATCTTTTATCTGGGAAATCACTCTTTTATAAAGACCTCTTCATGCCGTTTTCTCACCCTGATTCTTTCCATCCTCCCAGGCGGTGCACTCTGACCCTCGGCCGCCTCACATCCACTCGTCCCCTCCTCAGGAAGCCGCTCCGCCTCAGCTGGCCCGCCGCTACAGCAGCAGAGAGCCCAAGAGGGAGCAGAGTGGCCACCAGCAGCAGCATCGCCGCCAGGCCCCCACGCATCCCTCCCACCCCCAGGCCCCGCCCCCGCCCCACCGGCCACGCACGGACGCTTTCGAAACCGCTACTGACCCCAGTGCCGGGGGCCGCTTCCCTCGCGACGGACCCCCGGCCGGCCACGGCAGCAGGGGCCAGCAGCCGCACCACCACCGATCGCGGGCGCATCACCAGTACCAGGCGCCCCCCCACCACTCCCATCCGCACCCCCACTCCTCCAACCCCGCCTACGGCCAGCCCATCACCACGGTGACGGCCTCGGCGTCGGTCACCGTGGCCGTGCACAGCCCAAGCTACCCCCAACCCTTCACCCTGAGCGACAGCTACCCCCGACAGCCCTTCCAGGAGGCGTACTCAGACAGCAGCAGCAGCAGCGGTAGCGGCAGCCGCCACGGCAGCCCGTCCTTCCAGGACCCCCACGTGCCCTCACGAGACTCCTACCGCCACCGCAGGTCCCACCTGGAGGGCATGGAGCTTCAGGACATGGAGTACGACGCCCCCAGTGGCCGGCATCGGAAATCCTCCAGCTGAGGTGAGAGGCGAAGACACCACAGTCTTACTGTGGGAGGGGTTCCCCACAAAGCTGAATTACATGACAGTTAAAAATGGCCTGTTAGATTGAAATTACACCCTCATTCAGTTACGTTTATTCTAGAGAACTCATGGAAATTAAAAATTGCCTGAAAAGAGAAGTTAAGCTGAATGGTTGCCAATGTTTGAGGAAGTAAGTGACTTAGTGTCAGCAACAAGCTGCCTTCCTCAAGTTACGTTGACCTCTTCAAAAAATTGTCCTCTGTTCATAATTTAACAGACAATTTATGTCATATGTGTTTATTCGGTAATGCTTGGTTCCCATTGACCCAAATACAGTGTTTATAGCTGTTCTCATTTTTTTGGTGAGACATGAAATGTTTCACTGCCATCAGCGTGCATTTCATCAGATTGTGATCTCTCAGAAACCAGACACAGATTGCAATTTGCATTTGGAATGCACGCTGGCGTTGACGGGCTTTAGAAGGCACGCTGTGGTGTACCAGCAAGTGCGTGGTTCGGCGTTTATGTTCATACAGGAGACATGACATCATATGACAGTTAGATTTTACAACACTTGTGCAACGCGAACTCATCAGCCCTGCTCTGAAACCTCGCCAGCCTGCCACCACTCCCAGCCAAGAGCCATCATGTCGTCTCGATATAGTCAAAGTCGGGGTTCATGTTCATGTTCATTTTTAAAGACATGGCAGAATCTTTTTTTTTTTTTTAACTCTTGACATACTCTAATCTTGACGTGCTTTTAGTGCTTCATATGCTGGTTTGTGTTTTACTGTGCATCGTCTGAAGTGTGTCATTGTTTGTTTGTTTGTTCTTGGCAGGGTTAGAAAGACTAAGCACAATGGCCAAAGATGGGACCTACCCCACAGCTCCTGCGCCAGTCTTCAGGGGAGGGGAACACTTGGACCAGCAGCACTTCATTGGTGCTTCACCGTTACTGTATAACCTAGTGTACAATTATGTTTTTTATTTTGTTTTATTTTGTTTTTCGTTAGATATTTCTATAAGTATTTAAAGAATGTGTACACATATGTAAATATATAAAAAAAAGTAGCTATAATGTTTGTTTATTTGTTTGTGTCGGTGGGGTGTTTTCTGACACCTCGTTCTGAGTTTTCGAAACGGTCTGAGGGGACATCAGGGGTGCCGTATCCGTGTGTGTGATCCTGTCGTTACTGTTCACTCGTCTCGTGTCTGTGCCATGAGGAAGCTTCACCCTAGACGGACAACTTCAGCAGAAAACAGTTGCTGCTTAATAACATTGTATAATGTACATGTATAATTCTATGCAATTATTTTCATTTGTAATATAGAAGTGTGTGTGTGTGTGTGTGTGTGTGTGTGTGTGTCTTTGGAGCCTGTATAAGTGTATCTTTCTTGAGGTCGCTCTTTACTCGATTAGGTCTTACATAAAAAAAAAAATATGCTAGCAATGATGGTAAGCTAATATCAGTTTTTGAAAATTTGGCCATGCAAAATTCAACTTTAGCTTGATGGGCATCTTGTTTTCAGAAGACGGCATGGGCAGTCCCCTGCAGCTGTCTGTCAAGGGCACTTCCAAAACATACAGTACTGTTTCTGTTTCCATTGTGAGTCTGGTCACTCTGTTTTTTACCTTTTCAATGGGACTCAGACTGACCATAACCTTCCTAGGTGCTAAAGTCACTCAAAGTACAAGATACAGATAGTTAGATAGATATGAGTCGTAGCCACATCCTTTATACTGTGACAGGTGGGATCAGCTCAGCGGATGAGGAAACAGCCCTTTTCTCTGACTTAGTAGGCCATTTTACAGTGCCGTATATTGTACGAAACAAGAACATTTGACTGGAGGCAGCCATACTGTCCTCAATCATTCTTGCAGCTGCCTGGTGACTAGCTGTTGGTAGGGACTAAAGGAAGCCGACTGCACTGCAAGCTGAGAACATTCTCAAGGGAAAAATGGCAGAGATAATTGAGAAAAGCATTTACTATTTCAGCAAGTGATTTATTATCATTTTTTTTCTATTATAGTGGTGGTACTATGACAAGTTCTGTTGAGCTATTCTTCAAATTTGTATGGCCTTATGTTGAATAATAATGGTGCTAGTGTATGGTCATGTAAACAAGAGGGAGTCTTCAAAAGGCCTGCACTGTGTGTGTGTGTGTGTGTGTGTGTGTGACTGTGTTTGTTTTGTGTGATTGCCTGTGTGTGCATTTGAAGGTGCACAGACATGTCTATTGAAATGTTTTATCACAAATCTGTGGTAGTATAAAAAAAATACTGTTTAACTTTGAAACACGCTATGCGTGCAAATTATGATTATGAGTCATACATAGAAACATGTTTTTGTTTTTTTTCCTTTGCTCATTGTTTTCTTTTTTGGTTTCAGTTTGGTTTCGTTTGCCTTTCGTGACAACAGTAGCTCTGTAGTTAGTAGGCCATAACCCTCGGAACTTCGCTCTGACTCCATGTGCTCATCGGGGCATGTTTCACTGTATCAGGCCATTTAGTGTTGACCTTGCTGACCTTTGCTTCACATGTACGTACCTATGAAAGGTGGCGGAGGGTGAAGGACAACACAACTGTAACTCTGTGCCATCATACCTATGTTGACATTTCCTGTTTTGGAATATTGACCAGTATTGTATAGCTACATGCTCGGTGCAATACACGTCTTTTTTTTTGTCATTACTCAGATTTTGAAGGTGTTAAGCTAAACCAGTACCTACCGTAATAATCAACCAGGAACGCAATAAGCGAAAGCGAACTATCTGCGATAAGCTCACTGTATGTCTTGAGTCTATAAGCTACACAACTGGCATTGCAAAGGTTCTGCACTAAATGGCCTTTCTGACCTCTTCAATGACAAGAACCCCAACCACTGGCCCCGCAGTTTAAGCACACGGTCTTACTTGACCTCACCTCATAAAACGTCCAGCGCGTACGAACACGGCACTAATTGGAAGTCCACCACCTCCCCTTGCGCCATCCGGAGGCAAATGGTGTTTGTAAAAGCTTGTGGGGTCAGGGTTTTAGTCGTTCATTTTCTGCCAGTTTGCCTCAGTCATCCTTTCATCCTTCACTTCCCCTCCATTTGTCCTCTTGTAAAACAAATGTAGAACTCTGTTCCATTTGTAGTGGTCTTCCGTCTTGTGTTGCGCATATAAATTCCTCGTATCATTCTCTTGTCTTGTCAGTCATTTCAGTGACCATATCTTTTTTTTTTTTTTTAACATATCTTTCTTTTCCTTATTCTTCTGATGGAACATTGGCAGAGAATAGACACAAAACATGGCTGGCAACTATTGTATTTTTTAAATATTTTATTATTTTTTTACATTTGGTTTTGCAATATTTATATTTTTGTATTATACTTTTTTGTTTTGTTTTGTGTTGTTTTTTTCAGTTATGGTCAAAATGCCAGTTGGTGACAAATGCAGGGATTTTTATGTTGAAAAACACTATTACAGTTTTTGTTTTTACATTAATGGATTTTGATCTGTATAAAGTGCTTACTAATGTTAAATAGGAAAAAAGAGTATATAACATTTTACATCATCGATTTGTCATAGCTCTTAGAGGACTTTTTTAAAAAAAAGGATAAATAATCAATGGTTTTACAGACTGCCATTTTCCTCACTCGGAGTGGATGTATGTTGTTTCGGTTACAAAGATAAATGTATGCCATATAATTTATTTATATGAAAATTTATTTTTGTAGTGTACATAGTAGTTGTCAAGTTATTTGACAAAAGTATATTTTTAAAGAGTTTATATGTAATGCTACCAATTTTGTGGAAACATAACAAGAGAAATACATTAAGGTACAGGCACACTTTCATTGCTAACTTGTTCTCAGACAAACTAAAGTCCCCCACAGTATTACTATAGGAGAGTGTGATGCTCTTGCAGCTGGTTTTTTGGTTTGTGAAAGGCTAGCCATGAAAGTAGAGAAATCGTACTAGCTCTCTAAATAATAATGTTCAAACACTGATAGAATTCTAACAAATAAAAGAACACTATAACTTATTTGTCTCTTTGTCTATAACTTTAATAAATAAATTTAAAGAAAAAAAAGTTACACGTGTCTGGATTGACTTTTTGAAATGTGCATAGTTGTTCTGCAAATGATTCCTAATACATGTGCATGAAAAAGATGTATTTGATTTGGCCTTATCTATAGTGTAAAGCTGAAACAGATGAATAGCAAGTGGAAACAGTTTGAATTAACACACGTCTCAAAGGCATGGCTACGTAGACTTGCCCCCAAGATTTTCAACTTGCTGACATCTGGTCACACGTCAGAGCACCAGCCTGCAGCCCCACCCCACTCCACCCCCAACCCCACCGCTGACTCCACTCCTCCCCGTTAGCCTTCTCCCGTATGCTTTTGATTGACAGCTTTATGGACTGCAAGGAAATTGGTTGTAGTTACAATACAGCTGGACTGTTCGGAGTAATGAAAAAAGGCACATGGCCTTGAAAACGTTCTGATGGGAACAGATTCGGGCTGCCCCCTCTCTGAACCGCGCTAATGTTGGTGGCCAAAACATTTACTCAAGCTTGTTCCAATAGACTCGGTCCCTATCAGAGAGTAATGTGCATGGCCTTGGATGCAGCCATGCCCTGCATAATTATTTTTTACTACCCATAAAGTCATAATCTATAGCTCGTTAGCCGATCAGCAGGGGCCTGGAGGCTGTGTGGTATAGGGGACTATATTGTAAGTTGTCAGGTGTCCTTGGGTGACCTGTAGAGAATGATTTAATGTTGCTGTTTGAGTGACTTACAGGAGCGTCTTATGTTAAAAGCATTAAAAAACATCAACTTCTAATCAGTTCAGGAAGCTTAAGCTAACTAATGAATCAAGTATTGCCTCTGTTTGTTAATCCTCAGGTGTCCTCGATCCTGTGGAATCAAATTGATGGAAATGCACTTGCTGATTATGTACATCATTATAAATATGAGAAATTGTTGAGCTCCTGTACATTTTTGCTACCAGTGTGTAGTCCATCTACAGCCAACCAATTGCATGTGCCTGTTGCAAAAATGGAAACACCATACACCCATCTGTGTGAGGGGTTATGACAACATTGATGCCTTTGGAGACAGAGGGTGAATGGAGGGTTTTGAACTCATATTCAACTCTGTGGCTAGGAAAGCAAAAGCTCCCTATATACAAAGTGATCCAGAAGCCTATAAATTATGTTGATAATTTGTAGACTGATAGTAATAGTATAGACACACAGCTTCAAGAATGCATGAGGGATGGGCGGGGGCAGTCAATAGTTCAGGCAGCTCTGGTTAAGAATGGAAGCCTCTGACTTGTTTTTGAGAAAATATTGAACATGGAATCCACTGTGTTCTTTACACTGGTTTTGTGGCAAATCACCCTGGCCTATCCCATTACAAGGGATGTAATATGACAAAACAGCTTCTGTTTTAATTAATATCAATGATGCTGATAGCACTCAGGAGTAACAGTGTATAGAGATCATCTTCACTCATAGAGCTAAGGGCCACACTTGAATGAATAAATGTTAGTGCAGTGGCTGAGCTGTAGTGTCATTGACAATGACACTAACACTGTCACGAGGTGTCATACACTACAGTACATGAGCATGTGGAAGAAGATGAATAGTAACACAACATAACACAACTACAGAAAATGAGAACCCTATGAACTCGATGGAAATAACACAGATGCTTTCCCTGTGATGACCTCTGAGGCCAGAGAGCTATATGTTGAAGAATGATCTTGATCACATTTGCAGTGTGGTGTCAACCTCTAAAAATTGCACAATGACAGACGAAAGAAGATAAAAACTATGTTTAGTCTTACACTAAGGATTTTAATTAGTAAGACATTTACCTGGAAGATTTTTTGGGTGTTTATTTTTTCTTGTTGCAGCTCCAGGTCTAAAGTGTTGTTGAGCCTAAAGATTCTTTGTTGTATTTAGTTCACCTGTACTTTTATAAATATCCTGATAAAAAAAATTTAAAAGTTACAATTTGTACTACTACTATCTTTTCATTGCTTTGACAAGCTCACAGTTCCATTGTCTCTCATAAGTAATGTGATTGGTGAAGAAAGCTGTACTTGACACATGATACTTTCCACATCCTCCTTTTTGCCTGTGACATACAGTACACTATGAAGAAAAATAGCACTTGTCTTTGGCCGCCCCCTTTCATCTTGCGATAAGACTTTCTAATTGTGCTTGCGTGCAGTGCCTTACTCTAGTAGGAATCTATAGCAGCACTTAGTTGTAAAAAGTCAGTAACTCCTTAAAATAGTCTTTGTCCATAGGGCATTTAGGTGCCTTACGATTTCTAGGGCTCTCCTTGTAAAGATTTGTACATCTTACAATGTAACTTATATCACTGCCCCTCTTGAATCTTTTGGCCACAACCTTTGCACTGCAGAGTAGTCTTGAAAGACACTGCATGGCTTACATAAATGTCATTCATCATCCATTTTGTTATAATTAAGGACAACATTTTGGCCTGTTGAAGTACACAGTGCAAACTACCAAATGCGATCGCGGCATGAGAGTGATTATTTTGACTGATGTTGTTTACCCCGATTTCCTCTCGCATCATTTATTTTGCCGGGAGTGTAAACGAGACCGTTATTTACATTTCAGCTCCAGTGATTGTGGGGAGAGTAGGCCAAGGCTGATGGTCTCCTGTGATGCCTACACACACACACACACACACACACACACCCCACACACACACAGGGCTGCATTAGGGCCTGTTTTTACTCTTCCCTCTTGCGGCTCCAAGTCCAACCACATGCCAGACTTATTTGGATAGTTGACACATGTTTCCATTAGGGTGATGTACACATGTTTATTGTGAAGATGACAAACCTACGTTGAGAGAACGGACCAGATTTTTTTCTCTCTCTCTCTTCTCGAGGATCACCGTTGTCCTCCTTTGCTGAACAGACCCCTTCTTTTGTTTAAAGTAGGACTGTTTGCCTTCGCCAGCAAACAAGTAAAACGTATGGAAACATATGCGTCATCTAAAGCAGGCGGGATACAACAATATGGAGGCCGAGAGAGAAAGTGAGAGAGCGAGAGTTTAAAAAAAGAAGTTAAATGCTTTCATGTGTATTTGGGAGTGTTGGGTGAACACAATATTCTGCTAATCCAAACAAAATTACAGCATCTGATTTCACACGAGTGGTTCTGTGTTTGTCATATAGAAGAGCAGCCCCCCCCCCCCCCCCCCTTGTGTTTGGGGCCCATGGATGGGGCTCTTGCTCGCTCTCGCTCTCACTCTCTTTCTCTCTCCGAGCGGAGCTCAAGAGAACACAGAGCTCAGGAAGAGGGTGACGAGGAGGAGGCCCTGTGTTTGTAAACACTTTGGAATTTGTTAATGTTCTACCCATTCACAAATGGAGGGTGATTTTTTCCAGCGTCTTTCTGCGTCTTATTGACTCTGGCACAGGCTAGAGAGAGAGAGAGAGAGAGAGAGAGAGAGAGAGAGAGAGAGTGAGAGCGCGTAATGAGGACCAGGTCCAGGGGCGAGGCCTCGCGTTGGGGTCCCCAGGGGTACAGTGTGTATGTCGGGCCCAACACGCGCTCCACTGAATCTGCCCTCAGAAGTGCTCTGTGGCATTTCCACTGAGCCCAGGGGCCATTCGGCTTTGGATCGCCATAAAGCGGTTTTATAGTGACGGCTCTTACTGAAAGTGCCAAGCAAATTAAATATGCATGCTCTTTTTCGTTGAACATGCAGCACAATTGCCTAATTTATTGCACCATATGCTTTACTGTATTCACACCATTAGTTCCCATAAGGAAATCTCCATGTACTCCTTCATATTTGCAATACAAAAGACTAAGCTGAATATATTTTAACCATATGTGCTTATATGCATACAAAGATATCAAAATGTCTTTGCATTTGTCCCTGATTAAGTGTTTGTTGAATTTGTTGGTGTGTTGTGTTATGGAGACAAGTTTCTCCCTAGTAAGGGAAGATTAAGATAGTCTTATGTAGACCAAATGAGCAACAGAAAATCACTTCAGTTAAAACCCATGAAAATCCCTTTGTTTGAGGGTTAAAGGACATACAGTATAGATATCTCACTTATATTTGACACCAAACTTGTATGATTTGGTGAACTGAGCTCGACGTTCAACCTTAATCCGCACAGAGGGGTAGATTCTCCACATAACAACAGGAGTTTTCCATATTAATCCATACAGTGCCCCTGATTGTCTGTGCAGCTAATTAGACAGAGACACACACACAGCTGCAAGCAGTTACAGTGTACACTACTGCCATCCTTAAATAGGGCATAAACGTGGGCGTGCAAGCAAGCGGCAGACTGGTGTAGATTTCTCATCAGACAAAGCTTTTAGTTCTAAATGACTGTGGGGCTCCTCAGTGGAACTCAGCCAAGAGAAAGCCACTGCCTTAATGATAAATATCACCCTTGTGCACTTTTAATAGATTCCCTTACTCTAGTGTTGGCAATGCATGCTCTCCATACAATTCAACCTTCTAGATTCTCTCATGACTCTAAAAACAAACACTATACGGTAACGCTGCGACTCTGCAGGCCGTCTTCTTTGTTGAACTTTTGGAGTTGCCAGTTAGCTGGCAAGAGAAAGAAACTCTTGGATCCTCAACTCAAGCTAACACTTCGTCTTAGATGGTCTAAAGCAGAGGCTCAGAAACCCTGGACCAACTTAAACAGATCTTGTTTTACCAGCATCGATCACATCAAACATCATACTGTTCAGCTACTTGGGAGCCACTGGAAAGTCTCTCTTTTCAATCTGCACACACACGAGTCTCTGTTTAAATTGCCATGCTAACCAAAACAGCCAAACACTTAAGCCAGAGCTTTTACAGAACATAGGGTGTGAAACTAGCCATATTCAATTGTCACCGTGGTAGCCGTTACAAATCACACCAGTGTCATGCTTCCACCTTTGCATGAACAGCAGCGGCCATCCTGTTTCCTTTCCTGCTGGACAGTGTCTCGATCCGTAATGTTGTGACAGTGCTGTGGATACCCAGTGTCCTATATTATGTCATGCCTTTTGAAAGTATAATCCTCTTCTCTTGCCAAGCTCGTAGTTGCAAGAAATGTCACAACTACAGTTGTCTTGGGTGTATTAACAATTGTCTGGCTGTGTCTACCAGTCCATAAAATACTTCAACGTTTAGGTTTAGTCCAAATAAGGCGGCAAGCATATACGTAGAACCCATGCCATCAACTCTTTCATATTACCAGGCTGTTGAGAATAGTTTGATCTTGCTGTGCAAGCATTTTGCTAGTGGGTTATATGACTGAAATAACCTAATGAAAGACTGAACAAACAGCCACTTTGTGTCAACCAAACTTAATCTTTATTAGTATAGTAACTTGATCCACCATCCCTGTTCTCCATCATGTGTGTTATTAGCAAGCATTTTCCTCTTAGTGCAATGTAATTTCTTTACAACACATTATCCTCTGATCCATTTACATATCAGATCAGACCACAGTGTATTGAAATGTTGAAGTAGCTAATAGCTCCATATGTCTTTAGACTTGTTCTTAACAGAGGAATTCTAAGGGCCCCAGTTTGAGGGCAAAAATGGCTGACAGAGATGGGAGTGCATTGTTGCACAAAAGAAGCACATGCTCCAAAGACAACAATAAAAGGATGGTCAAAGGCCCAGTGCTTGGGCCGAGCCGGACTAAACTTAAATTTAGCTAAAGGTGAGACAGCAATTCCTTTAAACTGAATACATCAGATGAGATTACAATGTAATGGGCCCTAGGTCCTTATTTTCCCTAGAAACACTTTTACAAGGATCCATAATGCTTCTTCTTTTGGTCAAAACAATTCAATTCGTTGACACATCATTTCAGTCTGTCAGACCTGACTTAAAATGTCCTAACCACATCCCTTGAAATTGTTACATTGTTGATCCATGTAAGTGATTTTGAGCATGCAAAAGAAACCATTTTTCTATTTGGGGCAGTCAGCATGCATCCAGAACCCCAGCAGAACCCCAGGTGAGTGAAAGCAATGGGAGAGAGTGGAGAAGATATTCATTTGCATAAGAGGAGGCTGCTGGAGTGCAACAATTAAATCTTTCTTTTAAACAAAGGTTTTAAATGTAGTTGTTTACTCAATTCCAAAGAAAATACATGTCCATATCTGTTTGACCCTGTTGCCATCACTGCAGCCATTTGTTGTGTTGAACACACTGCTCTAGTGGTCATAATATGAAGCCCGCCCCATGACGGATAAGCGATTGTGACTGGTGCCTGGGTTTTTGGAACATTGGAAATGGGTGTCAGTGGCCTCCTTGCCAGACTGACTTGCAGAGCCAATTCAAATTTTATATTTTGAATTCAAAAAGGTTCGTCTGGGTTTTCCCAGGCTAGCACTTTTGTTAATTCACTCACATGTTCTTACACGCTGCTAAATCACCAAGATATCTGATAGCGATATACAGTAACTTCTTTTTGTGAAAAAATATGCTGACTACTCGATATTCACAGTTCTTTTTTTTCACAGCAAGACAAAAATTGAGTATGAAAACTAAAATTCTGTGTCATTAGAGACAAATTGTGTACACCGTGTTCCAAATTATTATGCAAATTGGATTTAAGTGTCATAAACATAAATCTTTTTTTGTTTTTCAATTAAACTCATGGATGGTATTGTGTCTCAGGGCTCTTTGGAGCAGAGCACAGGCGGGTTCGTGCAGACAAAGACATAATAAGGAAGGTTTCTGCCAGACAAATTCATAGGATTAAGAGAGCAGCTGCTATGCCATTGCAAAGCAGCAAACAGGTATTTGAAGCTGCTGGTGCCTCTGGAGTCCCGCAAATCTCAAGGTGTAGGATCCTCAAGAAGTTTGCAAGTAAACCCACTATTTGGCCACCCCGAGCAGAAACGGTTGCAGTGGGCTCAGGAATACATGAAGACTAATTTTCAAACAGGTTTGTTCAATAAAATTTGAATTATACTCTAATGGTTGATGACTTAAATTTTTTACTGACTGTCTGGAAAATCTGAGAAAAATGTAATTTGCATAATTTGGAACACAGTGTATAGTTTCCAAGATACAGGTGGTGGTTTAACTTAGTTACTGGCTCAACTAACCCCACTCTCCTCAGTGTATAAATATACTGACAATATGGGATCCCAGGGGCAGAAGAACCAGTACCAAGAACCAGTAAAACACAAGAAACCTATGAAAGGGGAAAGCAGAAAGCTTTTGTGGAAAATATGCTGGGGTGGTGTTCCATTTCTTCTTGTTTAGTCTTAGTTTAGTTTAGACTATAACACACAAGTTAAAAAACAAGATATGGCATTGTGTATTTAGATCATGGATATGTGAGGTCCCATCTGTGATCAGTGCCCCACATGACTACAGTACATGCAGGCCAACAAAGGCAATCAAGAGGTATGGTGTTGGATGTACTACCCTAGAGCAGTGTTTTACGAAGCTCCACCCCACCCAGGTGTCTCTGATTGCCTCTGACCAGGTGTAACAACCCTGGCGGGTCTCCTTTGGCTCTGCCCACTTGTGTGCCTGTGCTGCCTCCCTTTCTCTGTTTGTGGCAGGTGACCAGGGCCCAGGTGTGCACAGATCACCCTTGATTGGCGTAAGAATAAAGAAGCCTGCTCTCACCATGCTGAGTGTCCTCTTCCGTCCTTGGCGTTTGTTTTTCTGTGTTTCGTTGTCTGCGTGTGGCCTCCTCCTATGTTCCATGCTAGAGCTGGCATGGTACACCAGGTGGTAGACCAGACGCTAAGCCAGTCTCAGAAGTGACCTCTCTTTATTTAAGTCTTATGGAACTTTGAAAACCCTGTAAAGTAAAGTTGAAGTGAAGTGACGTTTAACGTGAAGTGATTATGCTGCTGCAAGCTACAGTATGACAGCTGAAACACGAAAGAGGACCCGAATCTCGAGGACCGACACAACAAGGGGGCCGGGTGGTTAGGTCAGTGGCATGGACAGCGCTACCCACTAACGTTTGTCTCTCTCTCTCTCTTTCTTTCTTTCTTTCTCTCTCTCTCTCTCCCTCCCTCTCCCCTCGGGAAAAGCACGAACCCCCTGACAGCTTCGGCCAGCACTGAAGATTTCAGTTGCCTTCTACTCCCTCTCCCCTTTCCCCATATATTATAAATAAATGTATAAGTTTGTTTCACCGCAACCTGTTTCTGACTCATTCTTTCTGCTCTGTTCCAATTGGTTGACCCACTGTCTCGCACAGTCAGGTGTTTACTAATGACACTTTTAGAAAACCCTGCCATATGTGTTAAGATTATTTGTATTAATAATTAATGCAGGTTTGCTCATTTCCATTTTGTATTTTCATAATACAGCCTACAGCTTTTCCAATAAAGGGAACATGATCATTTTTGATTTATCAGAATTGTACATAGAAGACTGGCCACGTCCACCTAGAATCTTCTTTCAGAAACAAAGTAGTGAGTCTGGTATTACCAAGCTATTGAAATGTTCCCTGAATGAGAAGAACATATTGGCACGCCCAGAATCAACAACTTGGCAGACTTTTAAATTTATCGCCAGAGTTTTAAGACAACCCACTTGGGAGGAATATGCCGTTTTTGTCAGCAGTTTTCTTTAGTTTTTTTAGGTCGAACTAGACCTCAGTGCTTGTGAAGAAAAGTCGCTGTGCGTGCTCGAGACTCCTGGATCAGCACATGCACATGATAAGTGTGTATATCTGTGTAGCTCTAGTGCAGATGATCGTTGTTTCGCCAGGGTCATTTGGAGGTCACTGACTGAGAGGGCTTATTATCATACACAACATAACTAAACATCTGAAGCTTGTGTACTGAAAATATTTCATTTAGATGGTCAAGTTAGTGAAATCATGTGTGGTCCATTCTGGATTTGATGTGTCACTTTTAAAGTTTTGAAAAATTACATGAAATAAACCAGGGGATGAATAGTGTTTTGGTGAAACACAAACATTGAACAGTGCAGTGACACATGGGAAAACATGCAAATTCTTAAAATCACTTTGAAGAATTGCAAATGCAAGAACCAGACTCAGCCTTGGTCTTTTAGGCTACTTCAGGTCCAAGACATTCCCCATGACAATGTTATGTTTTTGATATATTCCTCAACAGAACTAGACAATATTCATAACTTTGTGTTGATTAAATATAAGTGCATCTGCAGACTTTGAAAATATTGTAATGTAGGCTAAAGGGAAACAAATCATCTGTCTTTCATTTTCACACACACAATGTGCAAAATGCAGCTTTCCCTTAGTTTTCAAAATAATTCCTTAGGCAATGTCCAGCATTAAAAAAAAAAAAAAAACTCTTAACACCACAAACCTATCCCTGAAAAACACGTATTGAAATGGTTTTCTGGAAATACTCTTCCTCACTACCTGTCACTTCACACAATGTGAAAATCTTACCAACAATGGCGTTCTCGGTCCCTTGCCGGGACCGAGACTATACTATAACTATACTTCTGCATACGCCTGCGTTTTTCATTTTTAAATTAGACTAGCCAACTTGATGGAAACACCATCAAAGACAGTAGGCTAGAAAGAAGGGACCACAGGCAAGTCTTTACTCCTCCCACTGAGATCACAACCAACAGGGAAGAGACAAGAGTAAAACAACATCCGGCATCCATGTGGTGGAGGGAAATTTCACTTTCACTGTGGAAATCGCCCATAGCAGGTTAGTGTTTCAAGGTGTTATAGACGAGTTTTAATGACAGCGAGAGTTGTATTCACGCGAGGTAGAAATTAATTTCAATGTAATTCTTGTTCGTAGTGTTATAGCTTTTCGGGATGACACAACTTTGAAATCATGCAGGCTAACTGGCAGCTTAGCTAAAGTTGTTCAATGACTGGACTGGCTTTGCTAACAAACTCAGTTGGCTGGCTAACCGGCTAGCTACAGATGCTACTGCTGTGTAATTTACAGCCTATCGGCTGAGAAATACACTAGGCTGTCTGACCTAAATAAATAAAGAAACTGAGTTACCTTGAAGATATCATCTTTATTCAGTTTTGAGTGCTCTAAGACGTCTGCTTTAAGCCTCCCTGTTTCATAAAAGTATTCAACCGCTCTCTTTGCCACAGGCAGCGAGCCTGCCCAACCTGTAGCATCTAGTGCTAGGCAAGAACACTATCAATGTCGACACCTACTGGTGGTCTCTTGTGGTATAACACATGATGACCCAATTGACAAAATATGCCATTTAGACTTACACAGTTAGTATCGTGACTGACCAATACTATTGGAGATTGTCTCTGTTTGGCAAAGCGGACTTATCCTTACACATTTTGTTATTGTTGTGATTGATGAGTTCACATTTGATGCATTAACAGTTAGACAGGACATCAATGAGGCATAAAATCATTTTAAAGTCACATTGTATACCAAATCAATCACTCTTAGTAGTTAAAATAAGCTCCCCATGATCTGTTTTTTTTTTTTTTTTTTTTGCCAGGACTTTAGATTTGTTTGCATATTCGTTAACTGGTGTTAGTTCAAATAAAACCCCAAGAAGCTGATTGTGAAACTGTATTTGCTATTCTCCCAGATTACTTTGTTGACAGATTTACTGGAACTATTTCGACAATAATCCCAATACAATGACAATGATTAGGCTATAAAATCCAGGTCCAGCTATGTGCCTGAAACTGAAAGCCTCCAGTATACCAGAGATTGACCCTAACTTCATCACTTGTTGTTGACACAGCCTATGACAGTTTAACTGTTCCGCTAAAGAAACATGGCTGCCTTTAGAATTCCAAATAGTAGTAGGCAAGACTGAATTGTTGTGTGTTGTTTGCATATTCGTTAACTGGTGTTAGTTCAAATAAAACCCCAAGAAGCTGATTGTGAAACTGTATTTGCTATTCTCCCAGATTACTTTGTTGACAGACTTACTGGAATTATTTCGACAATAATCACAATACAATGACAATGATTAGGCTATAAAATCCAGGTCCAGCTATGTGCCTGAAACTGAAAGCCTCCAGTATACCAGAGATTGACCCTAACTTCATCACTTGGTGTTGACACAGCCTATGACAGTTTTACTGTTCCGCTAAAGAAACATGGCTGCCTTTAGAATTCCAAATAGTAGTAGGCTAGACTGAATTGTTGTGATATGCTCCCACGTGCTAAAAGATGGTTGCCATGTCACTTATGAAACACATTTAGTTGTAACAGAAATTGAATTTTGAACCTAGTACCTAGTCTGCCAGAACACTGTATGCAAGCAACCTTAACATACGTTCCACCTTTCAATGGCCAATAATGAGCATTTGGTAACAATTTAGCTGGGTTAAAAATAAATAAAGAAAGACAGACAGGGTAAAGGTAATTATAGATTTACGCCACATGACCCACAGCACTGTTCCAGTAGGGGACATGGCAAGACATTAAACAACCTGGCGCGTTACGAGGTGATTATAAAAGCCCAGGCCTGTTGCGTTGCTCACAGACATGTCATTAGGAGGCAGAAGAACAATTAGCCCTCGACTCCCACTCCCAAGCCCCCACGTCTGTCCTCAGCTGGGCTTTCGGCTAGGATGGGGTGGGGAGGGGGTGGTCTCTCACTGACTGTCGTTCATTAGGTGGAGATGGAGGAAAACCATTTGCTGCGTTTGCTTCCCGATAGGATAACCCCCCCCCCCAAATCAGCCGTGTGTGTATGTGGGGGTGTCTGTGGTTCTGCAAGGGGCTGTGGGGGGCAGTTTGTTGTTCAATGCCATCACCACCCTCTCCGGGGCTGTTAAATTGTCAGGAATACTTTGGGGCTGTACGTCACCAGGGTTGCCAGCAGTTCAGCGTGAGGTCCAGGGCCGCGTTGCCCGCGTCGCTCTGCATAAATGGCCTGCTTCTGTTTTACAGCCTCTCTAATAAAAATGCAGGGCGATGACAAATTTAGAGGCCTGCGTGGGCCAAGAGCAATTTCTTTGATTATTGCCCCTGTCACTTTGGAGTCTCCGCACAATTCATTGTTGGGCTCTTCCTGACGGCCTTGCTGTTTAGTTTCAGGAGATGGACTCCTTGTGAGAGGGTTTTGCTGCGAGATGACTTATGACGACATCTCAGCATTCTTTCCCTTTTACATCAATATCCGTTGTTGTTTTTAGTCACTCGCACATAAAGAGGCTCCATGGGAAACAACGTGTGAGAACTCTGCATCTTTATGATAATTAGATGAGATGGGAACGTTATTGTTAACACAATTTAGTTTTTTGTAGGTTTGTGGGTGTCTCTCAGGCTTAAATGGCATGTTCCTCTGTCCTGTATCTGCTCCAGATTGAACGGATGGCATCATGGGAGAAGCCGGAGCCTTTCTCGAAGACCCTGGTCCAGTTCTGGATGGCCAAAGTGTCTGAATGGAGTGAGGCAACATCACCCTCGGCCCAGCTAGACGCCTGTCGACACCAGGAGAAGCTGAGGGGCTTCCTGCAGGAGGTCCTGGGAGCGCTGCGGTTGGCGGTACTTTCACATTGCCTTTTTCACACTGAGACTGCCCTGTTAAACCAATCTGAATTACAGTTCAAATATACTTTGCTTCACATTCGGCCGCATTACTACAACGAACATGCATTATCTTCTGATACCTGAATGCTGCGTCGTCCAATATCCCTTACATATTCAACATATTCAAACTCAGACTTTGATTTGACTTTGATTTGACTGTTTCTTCCAACAGGTTATAATCTAGGGCCTAGGGCCTTCGTTTTTGATAGCATTAACATTGGTTTGACAGACAGGGCTGAAGTAAATATCTGTCCTCTGAAGTGGTCGAAAAAGTAGCCAATGTTTTCAGTGTAGAGGTTCACTTTAATGGCTTACTAATGGATTGTGGGTAGGTGAAGTGCCAAGAAACTCTTTGCTTACTGTAAGTGACACATACTTACACACTCTCTAAATCTTCAGGTGTGGTTGATGGGGTGTTGCAGTCATCACTCAAATATAATTTTAGAGCCTGAATTAAAGGGTAATGTCCTGAAACTCAGAATACTCATGTTCATACCACATCATTTGTCACCATATGATTAATGATGTTCAACAGATATTTTCAGATTTAGTTTTAGTCAAGAAAAAGAGCGAGGTAAGTGGTATTTTACTAAGACACACACATAGCAAAGGTAGGTGCCCCTTCCACCCATCTCTAGCACCACTACAGCTGTGCTGGGGTCTAATCAAGGTCACTCTTGTTTTTTTCCTAGTTTCACTGTGTTACACAGTTTATTTGCTGATATTATAAATGACTGATATGTAAATTATATGTAAATGTGATGGTGTTCAGGTTGATCAGGTTGGCATATATGTGTCTGTCCGTCATGGTATATGCAAGCTATTGTAACCACAGTTCAGTGTTGGCTTGGACATACAATTTGATTACATGTAACCTGTATAATTTGACATCGCAAATCAGCAAAATTCTCACGTAACTCCTTAATATGTTATGTATTTACATAAACTGTTTTTCAATTCAGTGCAGTGCAAAAGTAGACACTAAGGCCACCAAGAAATGCATGTTTTCCGTTTATTTGGGCAGAACATGTTTATTTGTTTGGAGAACACACTTACAATAACAAAAGGTAGAGTTTATTGACTTGGGTGGTGTCTCAGACGTTTCAATAGCCTAGTGGGGGTTTTTAACCAGTGGCCTGGGCCCACTGGTGGTCTGTGAAGGCATTGCTGGTGGTCCTTAACCATGCATGTATTATTAGGAGTGGGAATCACAGAGTAACTCAAGCATTGATACTGTCACGATACTTGGCCCACGATAACGATAATATCCCGATACAACGATTCTGCAGTGCTCAGTATATTGCAAAGGATTCATCAAAGATACAACCATATCTGTGTGAATGAAGAAGAACAGAGAGGCAAATGCTAGAATCATGCATTTAATCCACTACATTTCACAACTGAGTTGAAACAGTATGCAGAGTGCATAGAGTTTTAGGTTAGTGCTTCTTAAAAATATAAAAGTCATTTGACCGTGTTTAGGGGATTACTCTCATTCATTTGATAAGCACCACTATGTGAATGTATGAAGTAGTGACAGAGCCCATTGATACTAAGAATTGTAGAACTTAACATTTGTGTAAAACAATATCGATACTTGGCGCCAGTGTATCAATCAATAACATCGCAAAAATACGTTTTTGTCCCACCCCTATGTACTGTATAACATGGCTTCACTGTTATAATCACTATTTTCCCCTGTTTCTTATCACTGTTTTTTTTCTTTGTGATGGTCGTCAAATTGCTTCTTTAGTCAGAATGGTGGTCCCTGAGTCACAATCGGTTGAAAACCTCTCACATAGATGATTAGGTCCTTTCTGATTGTGACAGTATCAGCGATGACAAATATAGATTTTGTATACATAGATCATCATACAGTATTATCACTTCAGTACAAACAAACACTTGTTCATAACGGTGAGCACACTCCACAAATGCATATGCAATGTACTTGGAGCGAAGAAGCTCAGATGGAACATTAGACTACAGTATTAGACTGACCACCTCAGAGCTACGACCTCAACATAATTGAAGCTGTGTGGGATCACTTGGATGGGGAGAGGAACAAAAACCAGCCAAGTAGAGAGAGATGGAGAGAGAGAGAGAGAGAGAGAGAGAGAGAGAGAGAGGGAGAGGGAGGGAAGGGGGGGGGGGGGGGGGGGGGGGGTTATGGTACATCCTGCAAGAGCCATGGAATAATTGACCACATGACTACTTGAAAGAATTACGCTGCACTAGTCCAACAGGAATAGCTTTAGTTTTGCATTCTGAGGGAGGCCACACAAACCGTTGGCTTGTTTTAAAAAGACATTCTTTCACGTTTTTATTGTATTCATCTTTGTTTGTGCTTGTTTTAATGTTGTGTAATGTTTTTTTTATATACAGATAAACACTTCATGCTTTGATTAATTGAAGTGAAACTCACAGATTTCTTGGGTGGCCTAAAACTTTTTCAGGGTAGGAAAACATGTTGACTTATCTGTGCCTGAACAAAATTTGATTCCCATGACTGTTCTTGCAATGGCTTTAAACATTAACTTGTGGATCACGTAATTTAAAATGATCTGTATGGCTTCAGTGGCCTCATCCAGTTAAAAAGATGATGCATAAAACATGACCCTAAATAGGAAAAAAGGAATCATGACTATTAGAAAGTCCATCTCAAGCAGTCTGTCTGCAGGTTTATCCAGATCAGCTTCATGGTTTTAGTGTTGGGCAGCTTGTGCATTTTACATAGTTGTAGTAGATAGATAGATAGATAGATAGATAGATAGATAGATACGTTATTGATCCCCAGGGGAAATTCAAGGTCTCAGCAGCATACAGACAACACAAACACATTCTTTAACAGCAGAAAGAGTAATTAAAGTATATAATATAAAAACACAACTAAGCAATAAGGACAGTAGAAGATAAAGAATATGCTAAATATACTAAAATACAAATTATACTAACTAACACTTAATCTAAATCAATTCTAAAAACAGTATCCACATAGTGGTGATTAATCAATCAGAGGCGCTTGCAATGACTGAGGCAGGGACTGAGCCTGTAATTCTCTGTGCATAGTAAGGTAAGGTAAGGTGCTCTGTGTGAATGAGTGTCATGGTGATAGTGCAATGGTGATAGTGGTCATGGTGATAGTGCAAATGAGTTAGTGCAACAATGCAGAAGTAAAGTAAAGTCTATATATCTATATATTTAACTATTTTAAGAAAAGGTATAAGTGTGGCCACAGTTCGGCTGTGGCATGGAGGGAGGGGTTATGCATATGTGCTAATGTGCTAATATAGCACGCAAACAGTGAGGCAGAAAGACAGTGGTAAAAGTGGCTAGTGGACAGACAGTATCCAAACATGGAGGGGGAGAAGAGGCAGATAGACTATGCAGAGAAGTCTATCTCTCCTCTTCCCTTAAGTGAAGCATTGAACAGTTCAATGGCCCTGGGGACAAATTACTTTCTCAGTCTGTCTGCTGTGCAAGGCAGTGAGCGAAGTCTCCAGCTGATCAGGCTCTTCTGCTTAACAATAGTGCAATAGTAATGTGTATGCAGCCGTGGCCTACTGGTTAGGGCTTCGGACGTGTAACCGGAGGGTTGCCGGTTCGAACACCGACCAGTAGGAACAGCTGAAGTGCCCTTGAGCAAGGCACCTAACCCCTCACTGCTCCCCGAGCGCCGCTGTAGCAGGCAGCTCACTGCGTCGGGATTAGTGTGTGCTTCACCTCACTGTGTGTTCACTGTGTGCTGTGTGTGTTTCACTGATTTGGATAAATGCAGAGACCATAATTTCCCTCGTGCCACGGGAGAGTATATATACTTATACTATACTTATACTATATGCAGACAGGTTGTAAATCTGTGGTCAGTTATCATCAGACAACTGTTAGTTCTTTTCTTGTAGCACAGCCATCCTTCTGTATGAAATAGGACCCAAAGGTGTCTTATGTGTTTTAGCCTGTGTTACAGCAGGAATTAGTGCCTGGCATGCGGGGGCGTGGCATCACGATGGTTGCTTCCCATCGTGATGTATGTCAACCATCACCATGGACGATGATATCGTCTATCGGCACAACCCTACCACCCTCACTGGACCCCTACCAATTCGCCTACCATCAGAACAGGAGCACAGGGGATGCCATCTCTACGGCACTTCACTCTGCCCTGTCCCACCTGGACAACAGCAACACCTGTGTGAGAATGCTGTTCATTGACTTCAGTTCAGCATTCAACACCATCATCCCCTCCAAACTGAACATCAGTGAACTGGGCATCAATACCTCCCTCTGTAACTGGATTCTGGACTTCCTAACCAACAGACCTCAGTCTGTTAGATAATCACACCTCCTCAACCATCACCCTGAACACCGGCGTACCACAGGGATGTGTGCTGAGCCCTCTCCTTTACTCCCTCTTCACCTATGACTGCACACCTCTACATGGCTCTAACACCATTGTCAAGTTTGCAGATGACACTACGGTGATTGGTCTCATCAGGAACAACGATGAGACGGCCTACAGGGAGGAGGTTCACTATGGGCTGCGGGCACTTGAAAGGAGAGACTTCTCCCTTATAAATGTCTTCATCTACACATTTCAAAATTCTTTCAGTTTTATCTTCATGTATTAAGCCTGTGCAACCTCCTCCATGTTCTCCAGTGGTCGGTCCATTTGGCTGCTCCACTTCATCCTTCATCTTGTTTAACCTGTTGGCTGCTCCCCACCTGAGCTCTCTCCCCTCACCTGAGCTCTCTCCCCTCACCTGAGCTCTCTCCCCTCACCTGAGCTCTCTCCCCTCACCTGAGCTCTCTCTCCCCTCACCTGAGCTCTCTCTCCCCTCACCTGAGCTATCTCCCCTCACCTGAGCTCTCTCTCCCCTCACCTGAGCTCTCTCCCCTCACCTGAGCTCTATCTCCCCTCACCTGAGCTCTCTCCCCTCACCTGAGCTCTATCTCCCCTCACCTGAGCTCTCTCCCCTCACTGTCTCTCCTCACCTGAGCTCTCTCCCCTCACCTGAGCTCTCTCCCCTCACCTGAGCTCTCTCCCCTCACTGTCTCTCCTGGCTCACTAGTGTCCAGGTTTTTCTCTAGGCATTCATCGGATTTTCTTTAGACCAGATGTCCTCTCTCTTCGTGGTCTTTTGGACACTGTTTCCTAATGGCCTCCTTACACCAAACAACTTTGACAAGATTTGAGAAAGATTCTTGAAAGATTTGAGTCTTTTGAGTAAAGCTTGAATGGAGGGGCATTAGACTACAATCTTTCAAGAATCTTTCCCAAATCTTGTCAAAGTTGTTTGGTGTAAGGTGGCAATAATATGTTCCTATGCTCTGTCCCAGGGACAGCCTCTTCTCTCTCCTGTCTCTGGACTCATTTTCTGTTTGGATGCTTTCTTTTAGTGTCAATTTAAAAAAAACAAATCAGCAGCTCCTCATTTTGTGTTCCTTTTGTATCGGGCACTTGTGTGATGGTTGCATTAATACTGTAGATCAAATGAATTCAAAAGCAGTTGTGATCTGGCAAGCTCATTTCATTGTGTTTCTTCTTAATTTGTGAGTATCTGAGAGCTGTATGTTGAAGCAGATCAATGTACATCCCTGATGATCACTGCTGTCCAAAGCACGAGGACCAAGGCGTTGTCTTCCCCCCCCCTCTCTCTCTCCCTCTCCCTCTCTCTCTCTCAGCCTCATTAGTCCTTCATTTGTCTTGTGTCCATCCTTTGGTCCTCCTCCTCTGCATGGTTGTCTTCAGCAGTCGTGGCCATCTCATTTTCACTTCCCTCCATCTTTTCTTCTCCTCCCTCCCTCTTTCTTTCTCTGCCGCATCTTTCAGTCGTGCTCTCGCTCTCTCTCCCTGGCGTCTTCCCCGACTGTCTTCCCTGCGGCCTTCGCGTCCCTCATCTCCTCCTTCATCATGGCCTTGTTGTCTTGAACATCATCCATGTTTTCCTTCCTTTCTTTCAGCTCCCCATTACGTCTTCCACTGGGTCCCTTTTTTTCCTGTCTCTCTCATCCAGTGGTTTCCATTTGGGAAGTATTTAGCACGCAAGATGCTGTAAGGCAATCAGACTGGCAACCAGTGTCCTACATGTACAGCATTCAAGTGTGGAGATGGAGATCTAATGAGGAAGGATTTTTTACATCTGGACTCAAGTCCTCTTGCTTGGAATAAATATCTGCTGACATTCTGAGTCATCCGTCTTTCGCCTCATCTCACTGCTGACTCTCCTGAAAAGTTCAAGGAGTTGGTTTTAGTGGAATACCGGTAGTTGAACTGCAGTTGATTATAGTTGAATTACCAGTACTGACTAGGAAAAATATACTGTTCTCCTTCATTGACAACTGTGATTGATAAGTCAGCAAGACATTGACACTTTTTAAAAGTTTTTATTTTTGGGGCTTTTTTGCCGTTATTGTGATATTGAGGATAGTGAGAGACCAACAGGAAGCAAGTGGAAGAGACAGATGGGGTGGGCTCATAAAATGACTCGGGTCGGACTTGAATTCAAGTTTGGACCCAAACACGGTATGGGTGCTGTAGCCATTTGTACCACAGCGCCCCTAAGACATTGACACTTTTAAGCCCAGGGCAGAGTTCCTCCATCTCTCATCTGTCTTCCTGGTTGCATCCTAGTCCTTATTCTCAGTGAGCTCCCGGTTGCATCTCCCCATCTTCGTCACCAACATCATTAATTCTCTCTGGTTTATCTTGAATGTCTGTCTTCCCCTTCCTTCTGCCATTCTCTATTGTATCCTTCTAACAAGTCAAGTCAAGTCACTTTTATTTATATAGCACATTTAAAAACAACAGGAGTTGACCCAAAGTGCTTTACATGGCAAAAGAGAGGTTTGGCAAAACAGTTAAAACATAGAAAGGGGCCCAGGGATACACAGGTCTGACTAAAGTAGTGTATAAAATAAGTAAGAAGAAAAACAATATTACATGAGTAGAATTAAGAAGTAGTACAAATTTTAAAAATAATTAGATCAGTTTAACTGACCTTGAACCTTTGTTGCTTTCTTTTTTTTCTTTTAATGCCTTATCATGCCCTGTCTTATCTTTCTGTCTTATTGCATATTCGCTGGTGTTACGGATATAGATTGAGCAGACACCTGCTTTAATTTGATGCTTTGATTTATTTTATTTTGACTGTCAAAATAAAAAAAAGGCATTTATTACATTCAGAAGGCATTTAGCCTCACCTCAGTAATTTTAAAACTCAAATAATATCTTCTCTGATGACATTGCCACTGTATGTCCAGTCCAAAAAAAACAAAAAAAAAAACAATCGCGTAATTTTGTGAATGGTTAGAGAAGAGTTGTGCAGGCTGCTAATGAACGCCCTCTAGCAGTAAAACTCTCAGCTTTGCTAGACCTGTAGATCACTGAGGGTGGCTGTCAATGGGGAGAGCAGAACACAGCATAGATCTTCTCAAAAAGGAAGTTCAAAGACACCCGAGAAGAGAAAAGAATAGAGAACACCCAGTGAATGAAGGGACCACTACCGCGGCAAGGAAATACACACCGTAGCTGCCAAGCACACACTCAAACAAGAGAAATGGCATGCCTCTGGAAGTGTCATTGGAAATGAGTCAATGGGGGTTGATGGATGAATAATGCTTCTTGAGATATCAAGCTTGAGGCCAGATTCATGTCCACAGCTAAGCCGTGGTGGAGCGACAGTGTGAGTTAGATCACTTCAGTGTGTGACTATTGGGAATGGATCCTAGTGCTCAGATTTGTCATGAGCGCTTGCAGACCTGACATGCGGCTTGGCATTATCAGACGTGCTGGGCCACACTAAGACAACAAGTGAAAACCGCTGCCTGATGCAGCTCTCGGAATTCTAAAAGTGTGCTCTATAATTCTACCGGTAATAGCATGCTGTCCACGCTCATATCTCCTAGAAGCACGAGGAGAAAACACTTTTCGACCGAGCTGGGATTTTTTGTGGCCAGACCAAGGTGTTGAAAGTTTAATGTTATCAAACATTTTGGTTAACCAACAAAGTAATGGGTTTCATTGGGTGAGTTAATTGGGGATTTCTAATTTGGGCAACATAGACTCTAGACATAGACCTGTCGCAGTTATTATTATTGCCTAAAGACAGCACCACTACATGACTGAAGCGATGCTACTAGTCACTACTAGTGTGAGTGGCAAGGTGATATTGCAAATCAACACAACACCTATAATACAAGGCTATATGAATGATTGGTTGGTTGGTTGTTTTGTTTCACTAATTTCCTGATGAAGGAATTGCAGATTATAGTAAATATACAAAAAGCAAAACATCTCTTTACCTTCGGTTTTTTGACAGGTTGCTCAGGGTGAATATGGCTGAGAAGTCCTGTGACCAGTCCTGTGTACGTAGGCCAGGATCAAATCCCATAGAGCATTGCATGCACACATCATGGTTATGCTTTGCCTTTTGGTTACTGTAAGAAATGTCTCAGAGATACAGATAACCTACTATAACTAGTACTATAACTACTACTATAACCAAAGCTAGGTGGAGTCTCCCACCTCTCCCTTACTGTCCAGAAATGATAGTATTCTCATTGAAACAAATGACATCTCACTCCTTCATTTTTCTCCAGCTACATGGGTTTGGTAGATTTTCTGTCTCCCTTATACACAGTTGGTCTGCAGCGTGGCTCTTGCCTTTCTTCAAAGAATAATTACTCCGAGGTTTCCTCAGAAATCACATCCCCACATTTTCTGTGGGAACCGCTTGTGCTAAGTTGTTGTGTGTGTGTGTGTGTGTACGTGCGTGCTCACGATTCAGTGAGAATTCTGTAGCCTGGATCTCCTTGGGATAAAACGCTCCAAGCCTGGCGTCCGCTTAACAGTAGCCGTTCTGTGCAGTGGAAAAAGCAGGACACATTGGCAACAGTGTTGAGTTACCGAGGCTAAAAGCCGCCCAGGGACAGGCAGCGCTAACCTAATGTATCCATGCCCCAAGTGTTGCGAATTTGGACGAGTCTGAAGGAGGGGGTTGGACGGAGGGCTTTCTCTGAAGGTTCAGTGTAAAAAGGAGGGGGAGAAAAAAAAAACAGAGAGAAAACATCAGGCTTCCCACCAACGGCGTTCACCTTGAAAGAAGGTCTTTATTCGTAGGCTGTCATACGGAATGGGGCTCGCTCCTGTCTTTCCCACTCTCCCTCTCTTGCTCTCTCTCTTTCACTCTCTCTCTCTCCTTTCCTCCTTCTCTCTCTCTTTCTCCCTCTTTTTCTCCATCTATCTCTCTCTCTTTCTCTCTCTCTCTCTCTCTCCCTCTCTCTCTCGACCTCCAGTCCCAGTGAATAGGCTCGGGCCTGATGTTTCAGCACATGCCCCGTCCCAATGACTGCCCCAGCGAGAGGTAACCAAATTAACAGTGGGTGGCACTCTTGACAGAGTAGAAGAGGTCAAATCAGTCCACAACAGCCACACCACAAGCACAAAAAGGGCAAAAAAAAGAGAAAATAGAAGAAATAAATTACAAACCAGCTGTGTTTGCCCTCAAATTGTAGTCTTGCTCCATGGAAGCAAATCAGGGCAGCTTTTAGTTTTGAAGTTCTGTTTTTTTTTTAGTGTGTTGTTGCCACCCACTTGCCATCTGCAAATGTTTTGAACATGAAAACGGGGACTAAAATTGAGGTTTCATAATGTTTATCAATTGATTGATTTCACATTTGCATGTAGTCATTTTTTGCATGTGTACAAATCCAGTGCCATGCACATATAATACGCCCAAAGTCACAACTCTGAACTTTAAATGAAAGGCAAATACGTTTACAAGTAAGCCCCTTTTAAAGCTGGCCTGATGCCTCGCATTGTGTTGGATGAACTTGTGTGAGATTGAATGCCTTCTCATTGAGTTGATGCTGTTTTCTATTGAGCCGGGGACCGTTCATGAGCTCCAGGTGTGCCGATGTGTTGCAGAGATGTGCATCGGAGGCGCTGGAGAACCTGCCCTTTGTTGGCCAGTTACTGGGGAGGCTCTGTTCGGTCCCATGTGTTACGGCGGATGGTGAGTTTACGACGGCTCTGTGTGAAAGGGTGTGTTTCCCATTTGGTGGAGGGGAGGAAAGCAGTTTCATGCAGGGGGATGCTGGGCTGTTTGGATGCTTCTCTACCCATAAACCCCTGAAGAGGTCTGATGAGCCTCAAGGCATTGATCCCCCCCCCCCACACACACACACACCACACACACACACACACACACACACACACACTTTCCCCTCTTCCTCATTCCATCAATCTTCACATATGTTTTTGTACCTCTGCACCTGCATAATAAAACATACTGTAAGAACAATTTCATGAGAACTAATATTTCAGTCATCATCTCATTAGTTTTCATAGATGAAAAATATATTTTAACATAGACAGGTTATCGTGACTAATAATGTCTTGTATGATACCTTAGGCAATACTACCACTGTCTCACAAAGACATGTTTTGATCAGACTATTTTTATGTATGCTTTAAATGTTTGCACAAAAAAATGTTTGCAGTCAGCACCATTTTAGTGCTCAGCTTCTCCTTGTGTGTTTCTGGTGTTTCTCCAGAGGAAAGCAGCAGCCTTCTCTTGCAGTGCCTGTGGACTCTGTTTAGCCCAACCCCACGGAGCGCCATTGAGCTCAAGGCTAACGACTGGATACGGGTACTGTATGGAGGCCTTCTTTCTCCTTTCTTTATCCATGTAGCAGTTCATCACCGCAGACCCCTCCATACTTTTGGACTGATGTTGTCTGAATGTTAAGCTGCTGTACGCCATAGTGTCTTCTAGGGAAATAACACACGCACACATTTGTTATGGGTAGTGGATTCTGCCGAAACTCGCGGGCACCACAGGGTAAATACTGCAACTGTGACGTTCAAGTGAAACACGCCGACCACACTGGCAATGCTAAACACACCAAAAGGAAAACCTCACAAAGCCCGGTCTCTTCTGGAGCTGTTATTCCACCAGCAATCATAGCTCAAGGACAGTAAATTAGTAGCGATGCTATAAGCTAGTCTGTTTGTACGCATGAAGTGTCAGAACACTACGCTGATTACCGCAACATTTACCCTGCCGTGCGGAATGTTTAGAAAGCCTTGTGCCTGTCCTTACGGCGTGTTTGTCTTTTGCCTGTAATTTGATGACCCCCTTCAGTGGCCCTTGGAAATGGACATGACAAAGCATCCAGTAGTGTAGCAATTAGACTAATGATCATCGACATTAAAAAAAAACATCTTCATGTTTTCCATGTGGAGCAGTTCCCACACAACCTTGAGTTCCTTAATGGCGTCCACATAGGTGGTGTACCATAAACAAACTGTAACCCTGCACATATTTGCAAGATTAAATGTGTGTATTTTTTATTAGTTTTTTCTCCCCCTCTTTTCATAATATGAAAGACTCACATAATTAAAGCCAGGCTTTAAAGTAAACTTTTAATTTGCCAGATGTGTGGTGACCTATAGAAGTGGGGAAGCATGGCTTGGCGGGAGGTGTTGGATCACTATAAAGGACCAGATCCCAGGGAATCATTTTTTTCATTGTTGCATACTGTATCAATATGCTCAAGGGTGCTTTGCGGTTCCATGATTAGAAGAGTGAACATAAATGTGTGTGGAAATTAGATGGTATACACAGACTCCATCTTTTTTTTTGGGGGGGGTGGGGGGGGGGGCTCTGCCAGATCTAGGTGTTAGATCTGGCGCTACTAAATGGTGGAATTTTACAGGGCTGGCAGACCCCGTGCCCTGTGCGGCCTACGCTGGCACGGACGGGTGTGTTTGCATAGTGTGTGTAGTTGTGGTGGTGTTGCGATGCTGCTGTTGGGATGTTTGTTGTTGCACCAGTGTACTCAACACAGTGGGTTATTGGCTTATGAAACAAGTCGTTTCAGTCACTGAGAAGACATTATTTATGATGCTCTTAGTTCCCAACTTTACTTTTCCCTTCACTTTTATGCATTGTGTAGCCTACATACTTTTCATAAATATGAATGAAGGTACAAATTGCCCTTCCAACCACTTTTTGAAGTAAGTATGTACTGTTCACTGCATGATGAAATATGGGATTGACTGATGGAAATAAATCATTGCAGTGGCCTATAACTATTTAATCCTATAATGCGCCCTAGAATAATATACAGTATAATGAAATGACCAGTGTTTCTCTCAGTGTTTTTAGCTGTGTATCATAAGAAGAGCTGCAATTTAGTCTGTTACTAAAAAAAACTTCAGTTCCCCTCTCAAAATCAGCTACTAAATTACAGTATATGTAAAGTACAATTTAAACAGTGTTTTTTTTTTTTTCAGCCATGCACCAGGAATTAATCTGAAATGGCTTTCATTGTGTTTACTGCCTCCCTGTGACATCCCCTGTACGCATATCCCACATGTGTGATATGCTTTCTGTTGTTCAGAGCGTTGATCATCTTTTTTTCCAGGGTGCCATACAGGAAGAGCACGGGAAAAGCCTCACGCTGTTTTACTACCATATGTGTGTCTATTAGTGGAGCTACAAAATTACAAAACACTTTTTTTTTTCTGGTACAGAGGTAAAAAGTTGAGGCATTCACAGGTAGGAAGGGTTAACGTTTTTTTTGTCAGATTCACGCAAGTTGAGAGGAAGCATTTGTGTTGGTCTTAGATTTCATTTTCATTTTTCATGAAATCTTAAATAGAACTGGGTGAAATAATTGACTCTCTCATACTGATGTTTGTACAATCGCGGCTGCTTCGCTAATCGACCTACTTTGTGCCACAGTATTATATTGGCTGTGTGAATTCATAGGTTTCGCAGAACACATGGAACTCAACTCACTTAAGTTTAGCCATCAGAAGCAGGCATATGTTTCCCCTTCTTTTTCCCTCTCTCCCTCTTTCTCTCCTCTCTCTCTCTCTCTCTCTCTTTGAGCCTGTTTTTCACTCTCTGTTGTCTCAAAGCCCAGTGCTTGATGGTCCCTCTCCCTCTCTCCCTCCCTCCCTCTCTCCCTCTCTCTCGTTCTCTGCCTCTCTCTGCTAACACATGTTGCTCAGCGGAGCTGGAAGCGCGCCACTTCCCGGCCTGTGTGGTCCCTGTCTGTGAATTCCCAGCAGATGAAGAGTGTTCCGAGACGATCCGTAATGACTATGTGTGCTCTACATCTTTCACCACTCCTGACATTCCACCCCCAGCTCGCTCTGTGTCAGACTCTGTTTTTTTTTTCTCTCTTTTTTTCCTTTTCTTTCCTTTTCTTTTTTGAAAGATGAGGTATTACTGGCTAAGTGGGCATATTTTTCCTCCCTTCTCCCTCTCCATCGCTCTTAGATGTGCAGTGTCTGTATCTGGCAGTGTTGTCTCTGTCTCTCTCTTCCTCAAAGCCTCTCCCCCAATCTTTCTCCCTCTTTCTTTCTCTTTCTCTCTCTCCATCTCTCTCCATCTCTCTCTCCATCTCTCTCCATCTCTCTCTCTCTCTCTCTTTCTCTTTCTTTTCTCTCCCTCTCTCAGTCTGTATATTTCTCAGTTTCACATAAACATGCATATACACACATACACACACACACACATGCGCATACACACATACACACACACACACACACACACACATGCGCATACACACATACACACACACACACACACAAACACTTCCATAGTCTTGTTTCAGTTTGCAGCTTGTTTTCCAACCAGCGGCCTTCCTCCCTCAACTTTGCCCACTTGCAGCTGGTAACAGAGAGCTTAACGCAAACTAGTCTGATCTCTAAACTCTCTGAACTCTCTCCCTCTCTCCCTTTTTTTCCTCCTGTCGTATGCACTTTCTGCATTTGCCAAGGGGGATATTTTTTGATTGAAGCACCGCATCCATATGTCTTCAAGCTTGCCTAATTGCCATGTTTAAGGCAATGTGGTACGCCCCCCTTCCCCCCCCCCCTCCACCACCACTAGCACCACCACCATCCCTCCCCCAACCCCATCATTCCTCTCTCCACACACACACACACATGCACACACACACATACACACACATGCACACACACACATACACACACACACATACACACACATACGCACACACTTGAAAAAGGGCTTTAAGTGTGAGTTACTGTGTTTTTGCAGCTCAGATGGTAGTAATTGAGCTTCGGTTGGGTCTGTGGAGGACATCCTAACATGCTCGAAACTAACCCAAACCGCACGGCTCGACCACAGGGAGCAGTGTTTTCCATCGGGCTCCTCTCCTGCGCTCGGCTGTTTGCGGCCTAATTCTTCGCGGAAGCGTGCCCATTTGCTCTGCACCGTAAGCACAATTGGGTGTTCTCTTTCGCTTTTTTTTTTCCTCCAAGGCCGTAAAAAGACAAGCTTTCAATTATGAATTTAAATTTACAGTTTTGTTCGTTTTTTTCCCCCGTCTGTTTTGTTTTGATGTAATGGGTTACTGAATTTGTCATGCTTGAGGCTTCTAAAACGACAGGCTTGACTCTGGCTAAGGTTAGGGAGAGACAAGCCACCCCACAGCCCCTTGGTGCTCCAGTATCTGATGGGGAGACGTCTCCCCCGTTTGCAGCCCGCATCCAGTGCCGCAGTTCAAAGGCGAAACCCAGAGAGACCCGTCTCGCGCTAATCATGTTATCATGTGATTACACAGATCAAGATGACATTCTTATAAAGCCATCTGTTATCGCTTATGAAATTATTTGTAGGGGTTTGGTGCTTTTTACCACACACACACACACACACACACACACACACACACACACACAGAGAGAGAGAGAGACAGAGACACAGACAGCTCCATGATTATTGATTTTCGGGGATCAAGCGAGTCTTTCCAAGAATCTTGAGGGCGAAAGGCTTTTAAAGTTGAGGTTAGGTTTCATAATTTGCTCAGCCCGCCGGGCCTCTGTGCTTTAATGGCTTTAATCTTTGCATTGCCGATGAGGGATACTTACAGCACTTACACAGGCTTTGTCGCCATACAGTTTAAAGCTGAGTGCCTCCAGATTTGGCCTGATTGTCGGACTGAAACGCGTGCCACAGCATGATGTGCGCGGACACGTAGCACGGTTAAAGGAAAACGGTTTGAGTCTGTAGATGCGTCGCACAATCTCTGAGACTTTGATCTTAATCAGGGTAATCAGAGCTTATCTACTTTCAGCATTCTCACCTCACCAAGTAGAAGATATTTGCATAATGGTGCCAGTAGGCATATCACTTTGGCTCTACTAAGGACTCAACCAAATGGAAAAATAGAATAATTTCAACTCTGTGATCATGTTGATGTACTGTACAAAGCCAGTTTGGGTTTTTCTGACCTCAGTTGTTCATCCATTAGGTTTTATTCAGTACTCTTCATTAAGAAATGAAAGGCCTTATGAAGCAGCACTTATCCTACTGAGCAGAGACAACTAAAGTATAATCAGAAAGGTGCACAGGAGCAGTGGTCTCTAGCGTTGACCCTCAACTTCAGTACTTACCCTCAACCAGGTGATCAGGCTGCTGCCACTGGCATGGAGAAGGCTCTGATGGGCTTAGGAGCTTACATCTCCGTCGTCTGGTGGAACTTCAGCAAAATTTCTACTCTTAAGGAGTGTTCTTTTTGTGGTAGGCCTACTCTAAACAAGTATCTTAGCGTCTCTGGAGGTGCATGCTGGTTTGTGCCTCTTGGAGGTCCACTTGGAGGTGTGCACGAAGGTTATTCGTTTTGGAGGCTGGTCATTCTAAGTGGTCATACTAAGGCTTCAATTTGAATGTAGTTTTTGAAATGTATGTTTTTTCTACTACAGACCTCTGTAGGCAATACAGTATATCAACCAGTACATGGAGTTGATTTGGCCTTAAAACATTTCCCTTGGAAATGTACATGCCGTTATACAAAGATGTGTAGTGAACTGAGTTTCACAGAGCTTGTTTTTATGGTTTACAGGCGAAGACACCATTTGGAACTAATGAGTTATTCAGTTCATGACGCTAAATTAAGTGTCAGAACTGCTGTTAATGTGAAGAACTGTAGCCCTTGAGTGGAAACAGACTAATTTCCATGCAGTTCCAGATGCAAACCTAATTTCTCTGGACCATTTCAGGATATCAGATGCAATTTCAGTTGGAATTGATTTTTTTCCAAGACAGGATTAAGCACTCTGTCTCATAAGGGCATTTTCTGGTTGTGCGAAGTGCTGTTTGCTGGTTCCGTTTTAGTGAAAGCAGACTCGTTTCCACACACAAGCCAGTCTGATTCCTCCACACACCATCACTGGCTTTTAATTGTTCCAGCATGCAAGCACAAATGTACTCCCAAATGACTGTCGTCTGCTGCTGAAAAGTGAAGATGTGTTTTTTTTTTTTGTCCTCTGCAGAAAACAATGTGCCATTTAGTTGCAGCGGACGAAGAGGGGTGGTCTGTTATGAAACATGTAGGACTACCTTCAAAAGAGTACAATGTGAGCACTCTCAAAAAGGTATGTTATTTATTTATTTATTTATTTATTTATTTATCTATCTATCTATTTATTTATTTATTTATTTATTGATGTGGCACATAAAACTACTTAGTTGATGCTTAGCTTCCAGAAGACGCTGTATGTTGTCCTGTGCTCTTTCTGTAGATGATGTGCCTTCTGACTGAGGCTGTCAACGGAGGCTGCAGCAGTTTCAGGAGTCCAACAGAGAGGTGATCAATTGTTCATGTGCTGGAGCAAGTTTAAGAGTTGGGGCCCTTATTTAAATGCTGCGCAGAAGTCTACCTACAGCTTGCTTAATAACTATGCTCAATCTATTTGCACATTTAATACCATGAGAAAGATTCTAAGCACAAGCAGTGGTGGGTCAGCTGTCTCTCGCCACATGATGCCGTTAGTTCATGCACAAACTGACCTTGCACTTTGCCCAGCAGTTAAATTAGGGTCCCATGTGTTGATGTACAAATGGACAGCCAGGCACAATGATTGCATCTTTATAAGTACAGATTATTTAATTTATCAATGAATGCACCTTTATAAGTACAGATCATTTCATTTATCAATGAATGCACCTTTATAAGTACAGATCATTTCATTTATCTTGTAGAATTCTAAATCGTAAATGCATCCTTAGTCATAGACATGTGTGCACAGAATGGAAGACAGAGAGTATGTGTGTTTGTGTGTGTTGAGGGGGTGCGGGTGGGTCTAAAATGTATAAGAGCTACCGTATCTGACTTATTTGCGTTATTGGTTTAATTGATTGTATACACTTGTGTACACACACATGGATAGATGAAACTATTTTCAAATGAAAAATATAGTAATTATAATATATATAAATATAGTAATTATATATAAATGCTCGTAAATCATGTGGCTTCTGTGCAGGTGCCTCTGTGATGGCCTTCACAGTCTGTCGCTGACCTGTGTGCCTCTGGTCACACGCCCTGAAGCGGCTCCGCTGATTGGTGCTCTCCTGCGGAGGTCTGTGACATGTGCACACACCCAGCTAAGCGAAGAGTTTGTGGAGGCAGTTTGCTCCGGCTTTCTTGAGTAAGTGGTGCTGAAATCAGTGAAACTTGAGTACAACACTCGAATAGAAATTGAATATATACCGGTAGTCAATCAATCGATCGATCGAATTCACTGGCTGGTGGTCATTATGCTTTTACCATAATTTCCCATTCCCTGAACAACCATCAGCAGTCAGGTCAGAGTATGATTTTTGTATATGAAGATGTGTATGTCTTGTTATGATCATTTCTCCTGTTTTCTTTCAGTAAGAAGCTGCACCTTGATGTCCAGACAGTGGTGGCCCTCTGGTGTCACAACCTGTCCAGCCTGGAGAGGGCGGTGTTGAGGCTTGTGTCTTTTGTTCTCTCAGGCCCAAGAATAGACCTGCAGACTCTAGACAAGCAGGTGAACGCTTCACTCCTGGTAAGTTCTGCACACTGTGAGATAGTTTCAATGTATGTTTGAATGCAGGTGTATGTTGGTTTGGGTGTGTGTGTGTGTGTGTGTGTGTGTGATTGTGTGTTTGTGTTGTTGGGGTCTTTGGAGACTACGATGAAAATAAACACACCCTGAGAATGCACCCTGTATAGACAAGAAGAAATGTTTATTTATGTATTTATTTATTTTGGATATTTAGTAGCGTTCCCACAGACCCATCTGACAAACACTTGAGGATTCTCGCCCACTTACTGTTTTTACGGCTCCGAGGACCCTTTGATTCACAAAACAGCGCTTTTTCTTTCTTTTTTTTTTTTTTTTTTTTAACGCGGTGTTCAGAAAACGGGGAAGCAAGTAATTAGTTTCACATTCTTGTTTTCACTTCAAACCTCCCTTCACTGGCGTTTTTGATCCAATGATAATAAACAGCAACTTTCAAGGGGCCTCTGCCAAAAAAAAAAGAGAGAGAGAGAACAAGAGACGAAGAAGAGGAGGAAAAAACAGGATGTTTTGGGGATAGAGTAATTGACCCTCCCTGAAGTGGAGGAGAGAGAGTAAGGTATGGGAGGATTATGCTGGGAGCCCATCTGTTTTCACTAGGGGCAAGCTCACTCTCAGGCAAGAAAAGGCCTTCAAACAAGACTATTTTGGCCTTGTGGCTTTCAGTGTATTGCATCTGATTATTTGGCTTAGCAGTAGAAACAATAGACACATTTGAAAGGCCGCTTTCATATTTCCTAATGTTTTACACAGGCTGGTGGCCCAGAGAGGGGGACGTGTTTGATAGCCACAGTACAGCATGGCTGCCACTAGGTGGCACTATGCCCCATTTTAACAACTCATCAGACTCCCTATTGTTTTTGTCAGTAAATCAAACAGGTCAATAAGATGTCATTGTACACTCTAGTATATTGTCATTATATAACGCCTCATACTGCACTCTTTCACTGTGGTCTCTGGGAGGACCACAGTGGAAGAGTGCATATCCCAGCATCCTCTTCTCTCTTTCTTTTTTTTTCTCACTCTCCTTCTCTCTCTTTATCTCTCCTCCTCTCCTCTCCTCTCCTCTCCTCTCTCTCTCTCTCTCTCTCTCTCTCTCTCTCTCTCCACACTCCATTGCCGCCCAGATATTTATGTCCCCTCTGAGGATGGACGTTGGTCTGGGCGGCTTTACGTTAATCCTTAACCCTTCCTGCTTTCCTTCTTTTTTCTGCTCTCCCTCTTTCTCCCTCTTGCCGCTGTTTTTCGCTGGCGTCTTTTGGCGAGTGGTAAATAACTAGGATGCCATCG
Organism: Alosa sapidissima; assembly: GCF_018492685.1. NCBI lineage: Eukaryota > Metazoa > Chordata > Actinopteri > Clupeiformes > Clupeidae > Alosa > Alosa sapidissima. The sequence goes on from NC_055974.1 coordinate 8,064,869, forward strand.
GGGGTGAGAGGGGGGAATAGTTGAGATGCTTGATGCTAGGGGTTATTGTAACTGGCTCTGGGGGCTGGGGGGCCTCGCGGAGTAGGGCCTCAGGGTGGAGCTGGGCTGGCTGCTCGGCTGCTCCAGGGCTCTGCTGGTCTCCGTTCAGAGGATGTGGTGATCACGGGAGAGCCCCTCCGCCCAAACCCAGCCCAGGCCGCCAGGGAAGCAGGCGGCACAGGGACTACTGCGTGTCGTGTGCATTTTCCACCCAAGTCCTTCGTCTTCCTTCTTCAGTTACTCCCCTTTTTGTTTCTGTCTCTCTGTCTTTCTTTGATTTTCTTTGTGTCTCTTTAGTTCTTCTTTTGATATTTTGTCATTTTCTTTTCCCCTTTCTTTCATTCTTTCTTTCTTTCTTTCTTTCTTTCTTTTATTGTCCTTTCTGGACATCTTGTGTCTGTGAGTGTCTTTCTTGTTCTCTCCCTCTCACACACACACTCTTTTACCTCCACACACTCGCTGTTCTCACTTCTCACTGTGTGTGTGTGTGTGTTTTTCCCCCTCTCTCTCTCTTTCATTCTTTCTCTCTCACACAATGCGAGGCACGCCAGCACATGTGGGACTTTTATTTGGGCGCTTTTGTGGGTGTGGGAAGGCTTTAATTGCATTCTTATCTCATTTGACCGGTGGAAAGAGGGAGAAAATACCATCTTTTCCTTTTTTTTTTCCTTCTCCATCCCCCCCCCCCCCCTTCCCCCTTTCCTCTGAGCGTTGCGTTCTTCCCGTCAGTCTTGGGGGTGGAAGCACCCGCCGTCGCCGTGCCAACCAGTACAGTACAGCTGCGCTCCCTTTTTCCCGGCACCTTTTCTCAAAGAGCCAAACGTGCCAAATGTGAAACAGATGATTGATTTCTCTTTTATGACTGAGCACTGGTGCATTGTTTTGATGGGAGCGCCAAACTGATGAACCTCTTGTGGGCATGAAGCTGAAGTAAACAGGGGGCCAAATTGGAACCATTTGGCGCATTGATGATCTAGGCAACAGTGACCTCTAGTGGTGAAATGAGGGGAAAGCGCACCTCTTGATCTGGGTTTTTTTTTAATATGGGTGCTTTCTTTGTCTTTTCACAGCCTCAGGCCTGCGCGCAGCGTTGTTCAGTGTTTCTAGTCGTGAACGAAATCTTCAGGTGAGTTTGGGAAAAGATTATCCACAGGTTCCCTCCTCAGGCACTTTTTTGTAGATCCCAGAGTCAGTTGGGATTCAGAGAACTTCCCTAGAGCTGGATTCTCTGGACTGCATCTCATATGAAAACATGCTCTTTCCACTAAATGTCATAGAATGGTTCTACAACCAACCAACAGCATGATTGCAAGCAGAGAGAGGATGCACCTTTGAGCTGTGGTGATAGACAGTTCCAGATATTTTCTCTGTAAAGATTTACAGCATCTTGTAGGTGGTTCTTTTATACTAGCATATATACCATGTGTTGGCCTATGTTCAAATGCAGTGTTTCCCATACATTGACTTATTTGTGGCGGCCCACCACAATATCAACATTGACCATCACACAATGATTTTCCAGGTTGTACCAAATTGTGCTTAAAGCGGGTTAGCCACGCTGCGCTAATTTGTTAAAAACTTTTGCATTCAAGTTCATTCTGCAAACCTACCACCACAAATAGAATTCAATTCTGTGGGAAACACTGAAATGACACAGTATGACATATGAGGGCCTCATGAATACCACTTTTTTTTTTTAAGTATATTTTTTGGGCATTTTGCCGTGAGACAGGAAGCAAGTGTGAGAGAGTAGGGGTGGGATCGGGAAATGACCGCAGGTCGGATTCGAACCTGGGTCCGCGTGGGCACTTGGGCCCGTATATGGTACGGGCGCTGTAGCCTGCTGCGCCACAGCGCGCCCCCCCCCCCCCCCCCCCCCCCCAAAGACCACATTTGTAATAAATAATTCCATTTTCTTTACTCCTTTTCCCTCCTGGTGTCCAGGTGCACGTTGCTGGAGATGGAGGAGAGCTCTGTCCTCCGCCTGCTGATCCAGTCGTTCACACGCTGCTTCCTCAGAGCGCTGGCAGCCCAGGACCCAGAGGTACTGTACAGCACCGTCCAGCGTCGGACGACACGCTCACAGAGAAAGGCCAGGGGCCTGGGGTGGATGTTGTGTGTGTCAGTTAGGTAAAGGAAAAGTAGATCACAAAAAAAAAACTTTTTTTTTTTTTCCTGGTGAACAGCTTCAAGAGAGGTTAAAGTTGGGTCTCTCCCATCAACAGCGATGTCATGTGCCGATATCTGTCGCACCATGCTGATGAATCCAACCAGGTAGATTGTGCCATGTGTGAGGCTTTATTATGTGCTTCACCACGATTGATAGAAGCTAGTTCACATTGGATGGGGAGTTGTATTGTTAGGGACAAAACTTAAACAGGAACAACAACATGGCATATCTCAGTATGTGTATGAACCTGATGATCCTGAAGATTGAGTGATCCATTTAGACAGTAAAGTTTGTGGCACTATGACTGACTAATAAACCATCAGAGTGCATGAGATTATTCATAGCCACACTGACATCAAATACAACAGGTAAAAGTTAGCATATTATGTTGCCTATAGGGGATAGTGATGACGTGTTCAACTTAGCTGGCTAATATTTCATTAACCACAGAAGACTTTGCTTTAAAAAAAAAAAAAAAACCCACATGGGTGTGTAACGGTAAGGCTGTGGTCGTGCACTACGCTACCAACGGGAATAAAACTGACTCCTCAAATAGCACTTAATGTCCAGACACATTACTCTGTTGTCCAGGAAGTGGGTGTGCCTGAAGACTGGGAGAGTTAGAAACACATCAAATAAACTCCCTGGGCACCAAATGGTTCACTGTGTGTGAGTGCCTCAGTAGCTGACCGCTCCCTCGGCTAGTTTCCTGCCAGCCTCACAGACACCACCGCCCCCCTCCCCCCAAACCTCTGATTGACAGAGACGGCAATTACCATGTCACCGTCACGTCACCCACAGAGCTGCCCGTGAACGCCGCTGCCGCCGCTGCTTGGACGGCTCGTTCAAAGGGAACGCGTCACGCTCGTCTCTCCTCACTCGCGCTCGGAATTTCATGGGAGCTGGTTCATGGGATTTGCAATGGTTTTAGCATTAGGTTGTGGCATATGGGAACGTGCTCTTAGTGCTGTACTGTGCTGTGGTGATGGTTGTGTGTGTGTGTGTGTGTGTGTGTGTGTGTGTGTGTGTGTGTGTGTGTGTGTGTGTTGTATGTTTCAGGACAGATTGGCTCTGAAGAGCTTCTTCCCTCTGGTGCCTGTAAGCCTACAAATGCCCATGCTCACCCTACCGTCAGGTGGGTTGCAACCTCGTAATTGTCTACCTTCTCGCATGCCAGCATGGACAAAAGTGTCTGCCCCAATACACTTACATCCACATTCATTTAGCAGTCCCAAACATGCCTTGTACCTTGCTTTGTAAAGTGTACGGTCAGAGGAAAATGCTTCAGATGTGCTCACTAAGAGCAGAGACACATAGAATCCCTGCTGCGTTAATAGACTGACCTAGCTGGACATCAGCGTAGGGCTTCTTCCACCTCTGACATTACAGTCTGCATCCCTGACTCTCTCACTGATTCACCCTCTTGTGCACCAAGTTTGTCATTCTCACCCGCATCATTGATTTCTTTATGTGTTCCTGATTGGCTATCACTGACACCTGTGGCTCTGTGGACTCCTCTCCTCACCTGCACTCGTCCTCAGAGGTTCCTCAGGACGTGTGGCTTGAGCACCTGATGGGCATCAGCGCCCAGCTCCAGCTTGCCAGCGCAGAGGCAGAGGAGCGAGGCGACAACACAAGGCAAGAGACTTGAGGATGATGATGTTCTCAAACTATCGCTAGCTGTGGTGCTAATGCTAACGCTAACTTTAACGGGTATACGGTACCTCTGAGACCGCCAAACCTCTCTTTCTTTCTCTTTCTCTCTTTTTCTCTTTCTCTCTCTCTTTCTCATACACACACTTAATTCCCAGTCTTTCATTCCAGCCCACACACACACACACACACACACATGGTCGCACTTACACACATTCATGATCGCACACACTCATGATCCCATTCCCACACACACACACACACTCCCACTCATACACACACACACATATAGTCATACTCATTCGTGGTCACTCACACAGACAGACACACACTCCCGGTGGCTTCTTTCCCTCCCATGTGCGGCGGTGTGGCGGCGGCTGCTTGCTGAGGTCAGCCAGAATGCGGTGGGTCAGGAGAGAGGGAGGGAGTGCTCCGCTCTGCTCTGCTCTGCGTTAAAAAAAAAAAGGCTGACTTCAAAAGTCTTCACCAAAACAAACAGCTGCAGGGGCCCCAGCCTCCCCGTGTGTCTGGCTGGATTACTTCTCCTCCAGAAGCCCTCAATCAGCGGGATTAGCCCAGCGCTGCTCACCCACCGGCCCGAGATGTTTGTGTGAGGCCTTCAGGACGGGGGGGGGGGGGGATTTACGCTCTACAACGTAACAGTGAATACTCTTGGACACACTTTGTGTGAGGTGGCCCCAAAGGCAAAATGTGCACAATGCTTAATGTACTATGATCGTACTCGGTGTACATTTTGTATTAGTGTGCTTTACAACTCGGGGTTAGATTCATGTGCAGTCACCAACTGGCCCCGAGATGATTGCGTGAGGTCTTTAGTACAGAGGTGGGGGGATAGAGCAAATGCATGAAAGAGTGAGAGAAGGGGAGAGAGAGAGAGAGAGAGTTGAGAAAGAAGAGGTACAGTAAGAGTGAGAAAGAATCCTGAGGCCTTTTTCTCCGCTACTTGTTGACTTCCTTTCTCCCTTTCTTTTTTCCTCTATCTCCACGGCTTAATTGAGGGGTATGGGAGGATGAAGTCACGAGAGCTGGGCCCCAGCTGTCAGTGTTTAGTAGCGACGGCAGCCATTGAAACACTTCAGACGTCCTCTCTCTCTCTCCCCCACCCCCCCCCCCCCCCTCTCTCTCTCCCTCCCCCTCTCTCTCTCTCTCTTTGTCTGTCTGTCCAAAGTCAGTGATATGGCCAACACAACTGTTGTTTATGTGGTGTTTTTTTTTCACGCTCTGCCCTTGTCGACCTCTGTGGATAGCCACTCTGTTCTATTCGTGAATTTTTCACTGTGCCGTGTGTATTTCAGGCTGCTGTGTGGACTACGGAATGACGTTCGCACACATATGCTGCATGCATTTGGTGTGTGTGTGTGTGTGTGTGTGTGTGTGTGTGTGTGTGTGTGTGTGTGTGAGGCTAATCCATCTCTCGTGTGGGTGCAGTGGCTCTGTGTTTGAGGTGTGGTTCCTGCTGCTCCAGGGCGGAGGCTGGGTGGATGTGGCGGCTCAGTTGCTGGCCTCTGCTCAGACCCACGCCGCCTCCTCTTCCTCCTCCTCTTCCTCTGAGTCCAAGAGCCGGGCCCTGCTTTGGCTCCTTACGTTCTTCTACCACCCCACCAACAGAGGGCACCAGAGGATACAACAGTGGGTAGGTCTCAGAAATAGAGACAGAAAGTGTGTGTGTGTGTGTGTGTGTGTGTGTGTGTGTGTGTGTGTGTTGGGAGCCTCTTCGGTTTGGAGAACATTTGCAGAGCATTACAAAGAGGGTCATCAAAAGTTCAAACGTTCGAAGCAAATATCCACATGGCTGGTAGGAGCAGCAGGTGGGTCTGGGCAGAATTTCCAGCCGACAAATGTGAGAGAGAGAGAGAGAGAGAGAGAGAGAGGAGAGAGGGAGAGAGAGGGAGAGAGAGAGAGAGAGAGAGAGAGAGAGAGAGAGAGAGAGAGAGAGAGAGAGAGAGAGGAGAGAGAGAGGGAGGAAGTGAGTGAGACACTGTCTGTGTGTTAGTGTGCGTTTGTGAGAGTAAGTGTGTTTTTATGAGAGAGTGAGTGTGTGTGTGTGTGTACGTGTACTTTGGGTAGCTGATGCACAGGATGTGCTCGTTGACCCCAGACCAAGTGCGTACGCTCTGGTATGTCTACTGGGCAGCTGCCGTATTTCCAGAGGTCAACATTGCAACTGCGGTAATGCCTCACAGCTCCTCCTGATTCACAACAAGTGTGGACTCAGTTCTGGTCTGCTCCCTAGCCAAATCAACCGCAGAATCAACCATTGCAGCCCATCAGACATAACAAATAACAACACAGACAAAACAACGACAAGATGCATCAATAGGTTGCTAGAAGATAGTTTGACTTTCTATTTTTGACTTGTGTTTATACACAGTGTGACTTTGCTGGTGTCAGACTTTATATTGGATCGTGTCATTGTGTTTGCCCAGCTCGGAATAGATCTGCTTCTGTAAACCAGATGTTTGCAGTTCTTAATGGATGGATGATGGATCTGGTCCCCTGTGTTCGTGTGTGTGTGTCCAGGAGTGTGTGCAGCAGGTCTGGGGTGACCTGAGAGGTGTGTGTCTGAGTCCAACGCCTCCTCCTCCTCGTGCGCTGGACACCGTGGCCGAGTCTCTCCTCTCCCGCGTCTCCTCCAGGCTGGCCCTGCGTCTCCTCCTCAGCCTCGCCGTCTTCTCACCGGTGCCGGGCGATGCCATCGCCTTGCAGCTCATTCGAAAGGTTAGCCCAGCAGCCATGTTTGTTTTTTAAGCTTTACTTCTACCGTGGCTCAGCTGGCAGAGAAAGGGGCACCTATACACAAAGAACCCCTGTACACCTATACATAGAGAACCCCTATACACCTATACACAGAGAACACCCATACACAAAGAACCCCTATACACCTATACATATAGAACCCCTATACACAGAACCCCTATACACAGGGAACCCCTATACACCTATACACGGAGAACCCCTATACACCTATACAAAGAGAACCCCTATACACCTATACATATAGAACACACAGAGACACAGAGAACCCCTATACACAAAGAGAGAAAGGGGCAACAATACCAAGACCAGAGAACCCCTATACACAAAGAACCCCTATACACCTATACACAGAGAACCCCTATACACCTGTACAAACCCAAGTACTGATAAAAGTGTAGAGTTGCAGTGCAGTGAGTCACTTTAGTTGGCAGCAGGCAGGACAGCAGGCTTTTACTGTCTAGACTGTAACAGTGTGCCAGAGGAGTTTTGGCTTGACTTTGTGTTTTTGTGTCCAAAGGCACTATGTATGCAATGCTTAATGAAGTACAACATGTTTTTTTGCACATTTCTACAACTCAGGGTTAGATTCAAGGCCAGTTGTGCAGTAACATGTGCTTAGATGCTTATAGTAGTATTAGTATTAATTATTATATTAATTGATTTGGGGCGATTCAATTGACATCCATCAATTCTAAAGAAATAAAGGATGAAAATAAAGACAATGGATATACCATAGAAGTATGACAGCATACAACTACAAACATTTCGATTATGTGAAAACATTCAATTGGACTCCAGTAATATTTTATTAAATGTTCCCAACTGAACAGGTTTACTGTTTACTGTAAAATTCCCCTGCCACTTACAAAAGCAGGAAGAGGAAATCACCTAACTGATGAAAGGTTGCTGAAACTTTCAGATAATATTTCACCATCATGACAAACATAAATTTGGACTTGGACATTCATGGCTGTGGTCAGACAACGTGCAAAGCCAGAATTGAAAACATTTTCGTAGGGCTTATCGGTGAGTGTACCTCAAGGAAATAACTTGTCTGACCGCAAGACCACAAAAGCTGACATAGAGCTGTTCTTCAAGAGTTCACAGTGAAAGGTGAAAAACAGTGAAAGTGTTCAGTGGTGACACAAAACACCGCAGAAAGGAGCGAAAAAAATGACCATGACATGACCACGTTATTTCAGTCAAACACAGTACCAGGGCACAATGTATTTTTTAAACAAAGCCATCAACACCTTTACTAATATCAGCATCTCAACTGAAATTCTAAAGATGCCTATAATGAAAATGTTTACTTTGCACTAGCGTTGGAATCTTGCGTTATACACTAAAAGTAGCTCAAATCAATTAAAAAGCCAGTAGTTATGCATAATGGATATGTGTCATGTCCTTGACTGCATTTCTGGTCCTTTTCAGCCAGAGGTCGATAGAGACTTCTCACATATTGTGTATATTAGACTGAAAACCACTTTGCCAAAGTAATTCTGTCTCACTCTTACTTAGTATCTTTGTCGTCTCCTCGATAATATCTCCTGTTACTGGCAACTGCAAGCTGAACCCAGTGCAAGGCCACAGGGGAAGACGCTGCATCAAACGTGGCACGTATAAGTCATAATTACCGATGTTGTTACCATGTTGTAACTACAGGGTGTATGGAGATGTCGCGTAGTTCTTGCTCTGGGCGTTGGGCCCTTCTGAGAAGCAACCATTTGCCTTAAAATAGCCTGTTTGCTTTCCATTGCAGATGTCTGAGAAGAAGAGGGAGGAGGACGAAAAGGAGGAGGAGGAGGAGGCGGTGAGTCTGAGACGGGAGGCAGAGTGTCTCCTGGCTGCCGCTGCGGAGCACAGACTAAATAGCGACACCTTGGCGAGTGCCAGGGTTCAGGCGAGGTTGAGGACACTCGAGGACACCCTCTGGAATGCATTGTGTGTGTGAGGCGAGCGAGCGCGAGTGGGAGTGGGAGCGTGGGCGCCAGCGTGCAGCGCGTAAACATGCCCCGTGCCCCCCGGAAAACGGGAGAGTAATTTATTGCGGCGTGAGATTCCTGCCGGGAGGGTAGAGGTGCGTTGTGAAATACAGTTGGGTAGTAAAATGAGGGAGGGTTCTGAAGGAGCTGAACCATCTGCTTGTCCTGGTGTCAGGTGGTGTGTGTGTGTGTTCACACTGTGTGTGTTGTGTGAATTGGCTACTGGAATGTGCACTATTCTATAGGGCCTTTGTTCGAGGTCTGGTTATAAGTGTGGTAAAAAAAGATTCCAATGAAGCCATTTTTTTTTGTACAAAAGGTATTTATTTGAACAGTGTTTCCCATTGTGTTTGTGCCACAGTAGTTATACAAATAAATGAAATTGAAATTGAGCTCTTTTCACAGTGAGTTTGATTTCTTTCCCCCGCTGTTTAATGTCGACGCGAGTGCGTTGCGACGTTTCCATCGCTCCCCGACTGCAGAGGGTCTCTGGAGGGCCGTCTGTGGAGAGGGGAGAGAAGGACACACAAATCAGGCCGTGGACGGTGCCAGCGCGGCTATCAGTGGCTCTCCTCCACTAGGGCCTTTTCCCAGCGTGGACGAGTCTGTCCTGCTGGCAGCACTCGCCATGTCCCACTTACACACACACACACACACACCTGCCAACACATCTTCCAAACTCTCATTCCTCTGTGTCAAACACGAACACATGTAAACACGTTCAAACACTTTGAGCACATATTTGACTGAAATGTTTTGCCGCGTCCAGCCGTCGCGATCCCAAAGCACACACTCCAGCTGTAGGAACAAAGGGCCACACAGTGACGTGACGTGACGCATTTTCTCATGCCACAGCTCGCGTGCTTGTCCGTTCCCGAGCCAGGCTGGTTGGGGGGGGGGGGGTCAGAGTTTGGGGCAAGGCTCCTGTTCCTGCTGAACTGAGCCAGTGGTTTGGGGAGAACTGTAATCAGCTCAGTAGGCACAGGAGACCCAGTCCTGCTGTGATGTCCACTCCCCGTGACGCCTCCCAGTCTCTGCAGGTCACTCGTCCAGTACACCACAACACAACATGGCACAACACACACAAGCATTGGCTGTGCACCTATGCATTAAAACGTAGAAATAAGTAAACATCTGTGTTGCTCCGGCGATCCTCTTTTACTATAACTAATGCTAGTCTTTTTCTCCATAATTCATATTCTATACTAAGCCTATATATCGATCTTTCTCTATTCTCTTAATTATCTTCTTACCTTTTTATTGGTTACTCGTGCCTACAAGACACTTTAAACTCCCTACATTTGATTCTACAAGTACTGTAATTGACTGGTATGTGAGTCATATTGAAAGTCATCATTCATTCAATCTTTATTAATTCTCGGAAGTTCATTGAGGGTAGTTCTCATTTAGAGTGAAGCCGAGATTCCACTCACAATGAAACAACATCAAAATGCACTGTGCTCATCATCTCACAGCTGTCTGGAGTTTGTTTCTCTAACCCTTAAAGGTGTACCATCACGGAATGTTGGAAAATGAATGTTCTAAAGAATATCTGAGGTTCACTGAATTTAACATAGAATTTTAGAACCTTGAATTGTTGCGGAACGGAATCTTATGTTCAAAAACCCACACCTTTAAGGGCTAAGCAGACATGCTGTGGTATTTCACAGCGCAGTGGCAGCGCAGTTGGGGGTAACTATCGGACACGACGAGACATGTGGTGTGCGAGATGCGAGGGGCAGGTGTTTTCCTGGACAAACGAGTTGAGACAACAGATTAAGACGAGAAGACAAGATAATGAAGTGAGGAGGAATAATGTATTGAATGGTATTCATGCAGCGATCGCACTAGCAGCTCCCCCATCCCCTTCACACACACACCCAACACACACAGTCACACACACACCTGAGGTCTCCACAGACCTTCAAAACGATCACACTGAGCATTGTCGCCCCCGAATGGAGCTGACAGGCCTCATGCTTGGCTATGCGAGGCCAGACTAATTGGCTCTGTCAGGAGGCTCGAGACGGATCTGCCGTGACGCATACCACAGGCCCTGCTGCGTCGCACCTGACTGCACCACAATGCTACCTGATAATCCTAGATGCGGAGCAGCAAGAAGAGGTGGGCTTTTTTTTTTTATTATTCTTTTCTGTGACATGGTTGCTGTGTTCGCATGACACAGACCACAGGGTTTCAGTTTCACACACTTGTAGTGCAAGGAAAATAGTAGAAATTCAAGAAACTATACCCTTGGTTATTGCAGCAAGCACAAAGTTTTCCATAGAAGGAACACTAAAGGGGAAAAAAGACAGTCGAAAGAAACGACTGTGGTGTGGTCGGCCGTACGTTTTCTAGAGTTCTAAGCTTAAGCAAGGCGTTATCAGTACTCATCTAGACTTGTTCTAGTGTGTAGACTTGTTTCATCTGGTAGACCTATAGTTGAATTCCTTCAGTCACACCCTTTGTGAGCAGGGCAGTAGGCGAGGGGTTGTTGTTGCGGCCGCGTGATGGGCTTTGGTTCTCATCCTCCTCAGAGGCAGAACTTAGCCACTGTGAACAAAGAGGAGCTAAATCACTGTTCACCAATCAGCTAAGCTCTGCACCTGCTTGGAGTTGTTTTTTTGTCCCCCTCTTCTTTTCCTCTCTTCTGTCTCTCTTCATCCCTCTCTCTCTCTCTCTCTGTCATCTGTCATCCATTTTACACCAAACTAACACATCAACATCCATGTAGGTCACAGGTTTTTCTTCCCCCCATTTACTCCTTCCTTCTACAAAGACCCTCCCCCGACCCCCCCCCCCCCCCCCAGCGGAAAAGTCCCACTGAGATCTTCCACTTCTTCCAACCCCACCACCACTTCCTTGCAATGGTACCCCCCCCGGTCTCCATGACAACCGCCAGGGCCGCGGCTGTGTGGTAATCCCTGGCAATGTGATTTTTATCTTAAGTCACAAATCATCACGCCAGGAACCCACACAGCCACGACATGAAAGGCGAACCTGCGGATCCACTCACCCACCCACCCCCCCCCCCCCCACCCCTCACCACTCCCACCTCCACCCAACCCTCCCAGCTCCTCTCGTCCCTCCCTGGGCCTCTCCTTCGATTCTCTACGCTCGGCTACACCGGGGATATGTCCCTCATTAAGGGGATCAGGAGGGATTCCAGAGGCATGTGTAGAGAAAGGAGGAAGGAAGAAAAGAAAAGAAAAGAAAAGAAAGACAAACCTATCCCCGGCCTTATAAGGTAATAGTTTCCTGATACTCCTGATACAACAAGCAAAAGCCAAAGACTTCGACGGCGTTCTGACAGACTACTGGAGTTTTATTTGTGTCTGTGAGGTAAAGGATCACGTCGGTGCCAGCAGGCTGTGGTATTGACACATCACAGGCTTTGCGTCTCCTATTTTTAATCAGTATCGTGATGGCGGTGACAATATAAAGCCTGCGCCACCGAGAACAAACATCCGCAGTGGCGGCAGTGGTGGTGGTGGTGTCCAGACTCGCGGGGAGATAAAGCACCACGTGAAGGCATAAATGGTCTGTCGGTGGTGGTGATGGTGGTGGTGGGGTGGGGAGGTCTGGGTGCTGTGTGTGTGTGTGTGTTGAGGGGAGGGGGGGGTGAAGTGATTTATCAGTCCCTGGGTAGACAGAGGAAGCGTTCTGGCCTGGAACATCAGCCTGCCACCGGACCTCCCCTCCCCTCCCCTCCGCTCTCCTCCTCGCCGCACACATAAAGCTGTCTTGTTTGTGGATAAAAGCGGCCCGGGTCTAGGCTGGTCCTCAACAAAGCTTTTGTCACAGCGGCGTTTTAATGGATTTATCGGACAGGCCCAGCGGTGGCCATATGTCCTACGCAGCTCCGAGGGTGACAGCCATTTAATAGGTTTCCCACAAATACCACATCTCCACACACACACACACACACACTTCCCTCTATACACAAATCTTATGTGTGGCATGAATGGTGCTAAATTAACAGGGGCGATTTGTGAGCATGAAAGAGATACCTTGTATTTACCACTTCTCTCTTCCACTCCACATAAACAATAGATCATTCCTTCATGCCAGCCACAGAAACCCCAGGAGCCATAACTCAACTCTGATTTCCTTCGCCCCTTGGTGTAGAGAGAGTAAACACAACGAGGCTTAGTGCAAATGCATGGATAGATGTTTTTCTGTTGCTTTCAAATAGCTCTTTTTTGTGATGAGGGGGAAGGGGGGGAGGTTTCAGTATTTGAGGAACACATTCCTAAATGAGTTTTGTTTGAGAAAGCACATTCCTCCTTCTCTTACAAACACAACATGACAGGCTTTCTAGTGCAATGGTAGGAAAAGTCCCCCCACCACACACACACACTCTCTCTCTTTTTCTCTCTCAACCTCTCTTGATCATCAGTTGACTTTTCAGTCAGTTTATTTATGAACAGAACAATGAAGAAACAGACTAAATGTTTCCTAAAGTAACCCACGAGACTCTACCTAACAACTCCAACATCCAGACACACACACACACACACACACACACACACACCACTCTGCTGGCCTGATGCTGATCCATAGGGCTCTTACGTAACGTAAGGTGAGGGCAGGAAGAACAGTAGATTATCCCTCAGGCCCTCTGGCCCTGGACACCACAGGACAGTCAGTTCTTCCAGGGCCTCTCCTCTTTCAGTTAGGGGGGGATTTCCATGCATGACTTTTTTCCACCTTCAACTTTTCCTCAGGAATTGGCATTACATGCTTCCAAACTATTCCATTCGTGATGGCCATTTCTGTGATGCATACGGTTGGCAATAACGAAGAACTAAAGAACGAAGAACTGTGTGATTTGTGTACTCCATGCCATGGCAAGACCAAACCACTGACTTATCAGTAAAACTATTGAGGTCAGTGGACCAGACATTAATATGCCTCCATGTTCATTTTAGCTACAGCACTTATTAGCAGCCGAGCAGTGTGCACCCTGTTCCTGAAGACTGCATGTTCTCTCACAGAAAGAGATGAGTAGTTCATCCTGAACATGAATGAGAACTATAGCAGAAGATGAGACACATTGTGAGTACTAACTCAGCATCTGTTTCTAAATGTATGGAGATTTCTTTCTTATCCCTCCCACTGACGAGCCCTTTTCCCCCAGATCAGACAGAGCACCTGTGGTGTGTCGAAGAGGAGTCCTCTCTCTGTCCCTCGCGGGTCGGAGGTCACAGGATCATCTCGGACACCACGGCGAGGGCGGCCGGGTCCATGTGCTCCTGGGCCCGAGAGAAGCAGCGGCGGGCCAGAGCCTGCTGACGACCGTCCTCCTGCAGCATCAGCTCCCCGTACAGGTACACACCCATGGCCTACACACACACACACACACACACACACACACACACACACACAAAGTTATATATAAATACACAAACAGTATCTCCAAAAATGATATAACCACAAAAACATGACAGATCTTCACATTTAATGCTGTGCACAGACAATACAACAGGTGCTGGTTGGTGGCAGGAACATCTGAAGCAAAATCAAAAACTGACCACCACACACTGCATTTAGTGAATTACTAAATACTTACATTCACAATATCAAATCTGAAGTCATATTTCATGTAGAGGCTGATGTGATTAGCAGTGCAAAACTGTCATAAACTGCCTTAAACTTTCAGAGTTTACACTTCCAGGAATTTTTTGGTTTATCTTGTGCTTAGAGTGCACTTTGTAAGCACTGATTTGGCTATCTTATTCCATTATCGAGGATTTATGTTCATAAATTACATCTCTGGGGACTATTCCAGAGCACTTGTGCAAATGTATTGTTTTGTGGAATTAGAGGTTAGAGATTACAAAATCCACAGAAACAAATCTATTCGCCGTGAAGTGAACACATTTCCATATTCGAGTAGGGCTTTGTAGGAATGCAAGTAATTCCAAATTTCAAAAAGAAAAATCTCCTTTTTGTCAGATTATCAACAGCACACTGTGACTTAAAGGCAAGTCCTCTCTTTTCTGCTGAACATGTTCACTGATGTGGAGAGGGGGAAGGTTTGTGGAGGAAGACACAGAAGTGTCGAAACGCACCATAATAAAATACAACTTCTCCCTCTCCACATGATCGGTTCACTCCCGGGAGGCACCAGACATGAATTCAGAAGCGTGGTGGAACTACCTTTTTTGATGTTCGTTGATGTGTCAGAGGGACAGTCCGGTCTCCAGAGCATGTTAAGTTAGCCAAGCGTTAAGTGTGTTTGTGTGTGTGAGAGAGAGAGAGACTGTGTGAGACAGTGAGGGGTGTGTGTGTGTGTGTGTGTGTGTGTGTGTGTGTGTGTGTGTGTGTGTGCGCGCGCGCATGCCTGCATAAGTGTGTGGCATGGGTTTGTTTACCTGGTTGTCAATCAAGAAGTCCTCCACGTCCTTGTAGGCTGCGCTGTACTTGTGTTTAACCACCAACTCACACCAGCGATGCTTGACCTGATAAACAAAGCAAAAAAATAAACAACACCATCACAAACAAGCTCCATCACTCCGTCTTCCCTCTTTGGTTTCATTTAAGCATGGCGAGCCGGGACAAAAGGCATCAGGGCAAAAACGGACAGTTCAAACAATGTACGTGTGTGAGTTTGAGTCCTAGCCGGCACCACAAGCTGGATCACTGGTGGGCTGACCGGTCAGATGACGCCGCTGGCTGTTTGCGGGCATCAATGAGGCCACTGTTGGACCAGCGGCCCCTGGGAACATCAGAGATTGCCTCTGCCCTGACCCCACCCACCCACGCTTCTCAGACCCCCATCCCTCTCTCCATCTCGCCCCCACTCTCTCTCTCGCTCTCTTTCTCTCTCAGTCTCTCTCTCCCTTTCTCCTTCTTTTCTCCCTCTCTCGTTCTATTGTCTGGGCAATTGTCAACATCGCCATTACATTCCGACTGACCTCCGAGAAATGCAGGGGTGCCGGGGTTTTTTTTCCGAGGGGCTACCACAAACTCATTCCAGATGAAGGGAGGTCTGACCACTTTTTGTTATGCACAGTTTTGTCTGAACAAAAGGAAAACAATGCAATTTAGACAGAGGGATGGAAAGCTATGTAGGACTTTTATATTCTTTAGCCTGAATGCACTTTCAATCATTTGTTATGCCTCCTGAGAGTTGACCTAATGGCCTTGTGGCTGTTAGCATCAAACCCAATCATTCAAGGTACATGGGAACTGAAAACAGTTATGGCCTTCTATGAGTTTATGTTGCCCTCCATGACGGCCATCAGTCTGCCAGTGTGTTTCATTAAAGCCCTGGAGAGACTTGGTTAAGACTATGGTGAGTATTTTTATCTCCAGATCACAACAGAAGAGGTGGCACTCTGCATCTCACAGGCTGGCCGTGGACTCGCTGTTTCTTCCTGTGAAGTTCAGCTCCTTCAGTCTGCACCTCTGGTGTCAACGTGAACTCCCTCCCCTCAGATTCATTCTCCAGCCCACCCACTATGCCCCGACGATAGAGGGCACGCAGCGCAGCCCTCAGTGAGAGGCACCGAGTCTCAGTTCTCTCTCCTTTAGTAGTTCCATTGCTGTGAAATTGGGTTACAAAACTTCAATGGGTCCAGTGAGTCTTTTTTTCTTTTTTTACAGAAATGCTAAAAGCTGTAACAACCACAAAATGTGTGGTCTACAATCACCTTCAAAAGTTGAGAAAAGTGTTATTCTCCAATCTCAAATTTCTATCTCACATTTATTGTTTAGCCAAAAGGAAACTTGGCAATGCTATTGAAAAGTTGACTCCTTTGTAAAGCTTATTGCGAGTTTTGCAATCCACCTCACTCGTGACTTGCTTTTAAAAAGCATCTGCCAAGTGCAGAAATATGAATGCAGTGTAAACGTTTCATTGTTTGCACATTTCTGTATTTCTAAAACTTTCGTGCTAATGTCATTTTGACACACTTTGCACTGAAGATTGAGACACAGAGGAACATGAAAGGTTAAGTGGTGTCTTCTGTGTGATGTGTACGTTTGTCAAAGCTGGTTTCTTGCTCTTTGCAATGATCTCTCTTTCTCTCTCTCTCTCTCTCTCTCTCTCTCTGTGTGTGTGTGTTTGTCTCTTAATGGCTTCTGGGTCCAGGACCCGGAGTCTTAACGAAGGCGAGGGTGTGTTTGTTCCCCTCCATTAGCTGTCTGATGGCGGGAGCCATTTCTCTGTAATGTTCTGCTGATACTAGACGTCTGCATGGCTTATTTACTCCCACATAAATAAACATTAGTGTGCTGGGCCTTGGCTGAACTCTAGAAGAATCTCTCGCTCCAGTCTAAAGGGGCCGAGGGTGGGGCTAGGGATGGGGGAGGGCAGAGAGCCTGAGACGGAGCCTGAAGGTGATGTGGATGTACTGAGGTCCACGCTGCATGGGACCGACTGGCATGTGTGACATGGCAGAGACCAGTGTGCCACTGCCGACTGGCATGTGTGACATGGCAGAGACCGGTGTGCCACTGCCGACTGGCATGTGTGACATGGCAGAGACCGGTGTGCCACTGCCGACTGGCATGTGTGGTACTGTATGGCAGAGACCAGTGTGCCACTGCCGACTGGCATGTGTGGTACTGTATGGCAGAGACCAGTGTGCCACTGCCGACTGGCATGTGTGGTACTGTATGGCAGAGACCAGTGTGCCACTGCCGAGGGCCCACATGACGCGGTCACCTTGTGCGCAGCGGCTGTGTTGACGTAGGCTGACAAGAGGCACTCTGTCTTGCAGTCGGCCCAAGGTAAATTTGAATTAAATTTGATGACGAAGCCTGTCTGTCTGTGTGGAGTTTAAATGAAAGTATGAAGCCAGACATTTTGCTCATTTCACTGTGACATCTGTTTGTCCAACAGATTTGTTATCTAATAGCATTGCACTGATGACGTGCATTTTTGCTGGTTACTGACATATAGCATCTTCAAATGAAGAAGAACGCAATGTAATAAATAACACAGTGGGCAGGACAGACACTGTCCATAACTCTGTGGACATTCAGACATTCAGTAACAACCACACGCAACTCAAAACATCCGTTCTTCCACAGGGAGAACAACAGATTTGCTAACTGTAGCAACACAGGCCATCCAACTGTTTACTGGCAGAGCTCAGCCATCAATCACTGTCACATCCAAAGGCACTGTGTTCAACCTTTTTTGTCATGTCTTGTTCGGGCGAACCATCATTCCTCTTTTGTGGGATTTTCCCCAGCCTTAAAACGCCCCCGACATTTGAGAGCGCTAACCACACAAAAGCAACATGAAGGGATGAAATAAAACAGCTAGCAACAAAACATAACTATTATTTACATGTGAAGCGTCCTTCCTTCTTTGACAGGATTAGTCCTCTAAAGAGGTCTCTTAAGTTCTCTCCCTCTGTCCTTTTGATCCGCCTCATCATGGATTGTTGTATTTGTACTAACTATTCTTCCTCTCGCCTCCTCCTTTCCTCCTCTCCTTCTCTCCTTTCCCACCCACCCACACTTCCCTTCTTCCCCTCGGGCCCATGTGAAGTGCAGGGCACACGGACGCTTGGCAGTCACCCTGATGTATTAATCTCGCACATGGAACAAGATGAAACAAAAACAAGCTTCGGGTGCCACACACAGACAAGACAGAGCGCTGAGCGAGACCAAGAGCACATGGAGCTGTTTTTTACCCAGAATGCCACCGGGAGTAAGAGGGGGCAACTAAGGACATCGTCCCCACCTCCCTGCCTCCCCCTACACAGACACAGAGACACACACACACACACACACACACACACACACAATTACTCCAAGAGACAGTGGAAGGAATAAAATAGACTGAGGGCATTTGAAAGAGGATAATGTCTGAAGTTGCCAGGTTGCAAACCTCGTCTGGTGAACGCAGAATAAGGGTAAAATGCTGGTTTGAACGACACATTATTCACCATTTTTATGCACAATGCAACTGATAGATTTTGGTGTCTCATACTCCAGATTTTAACATTATAATAATTATACAATAGAAAGTTGTCATTTCAGTCTTGGTGTAAAATATTCATAGAACATACAGTATAGCCCTGTTAAAACAGCACAAAGGAGTTTTGGTCTAAAAATAGTGCTATTTGCTTAAAGGTATGCAAAACCCTGACCAATAACAACAGCCCGGCACTGATAAAAGCTTGTTACATTTACATGCATTCATTTAGCAGATGTTTCTATCCAAAGTGACTTACATATTTCAGTTATATTACAAGGACCATTGGCCCCAGAGCGACAAAGAGTTAAGTGCCTTGCTCAAGGGCACAACAGTAGAAGCCAGGAATTTAACCCACAACTTTTCAGGCTACTGCACGCTAGCCCAACTCCTTAACGACTACGCTACCACTGCCCCCATGTTAGCATGCTAACTGTCTTTTGGTGACCTACTGTAACAGTTGGTGATATAATGCAGTGAATGCTCTTCTTACTTTTTTCATGTGGTATCCTGGACAACAGACCTGTGCAGTGTATTAGCTACTGAGAAAGACAGGGGTGGTCATCTGCCATTCACATGACCATGTGCCATCAAAATGACTTAGATTCTATACTTTTTTTTTATAGAATTACTGCATGGTGTTGATTCAACATTCAGTGATTGAGAGAGGAGTGTTAGGGGACATACAAACATATCAGTGGGTGGACATGTTTCATGACAGGTTATTGATTTGTGGTTACAGGTGTCTTGTAGTTGACTTTTAAATACTTCTGTTTATGAGCAATTAGTACACAGATGGCACTATAATTACATTTGACACTTATTAGAAGTTTGACCTCCATCTATAGACAGAAGGAGTGTCAATCCCCTCTTATTTCAACCATCATTTATTACATAGGTACAGTCTGGCACCCAACGCCTGCATGTGCGCACATGTGCTGTGTGTGCGTGTATCTGAGCGAGAGCATATGGTGTAATAAATTGTGGAATGTCCTGTGTAATTGCGGTGTCTCCCCTTTGAGAAAGATGGAGGGAGAAGGAGAGAGATAAAGGGGGGAGGAGAGAGAGAGAGAGGAGAGTGGACATGCAGCTGTCAGGCCCCAGGGCTCTCCCCAGGAATGCAGTTCAGGATTCTGCCACAGCTGCTTGGCCCAGTGAGAGGAGAGGGAACCGAGAGGGCACTTATATGGACTGATGAATACACGAACACACACACACACACACACACTTCCCTCATGAGCACACACACACACACACACACACACACACACACACACACACACTTCCCTCATGAGCACACACACACACACTCATATGCATACATATACAGCACCCTCCACATCTATTGGCATCCCTGGTAAAGATTAGTAAAAAGAGGTTTAAGAAATATTCTTTTGGCGTTTTATCTTAGTTTATCATTCATATTCAACTGCTTTAAAGAAGCCCTATGCAACAATTTCAGCAAAAGTTCTACAACACTTTTTGGGTCGATTGGTGGGTGCTTCGTCTCCCCCTAGTGCTTCTCCGCCGAAAAAAACGAATATGCAACTTTCTGGTCCCGGACCGAAGAAATCCGAATGTTACTCAGCGGAAGGCCTCGAAAATGTAGTCAGATTGTAGTTTCTAAGAAGACTGCAAAACGGACTCCGACTTGGCTTTTTTGCTGTTGAAATTGTAAGTAGCCTACCCTTGGGTGAACTTCGTTTTTGTAATGTGATTTGATAGTCTCTTAAACAATGTGTTTGCTCGACCGTTTTATTGTGAGCCCTGTATGTGTTTAGCTTGGTTTCTTGATGGCTAGCTCGCTAGCTAGTGGGGGTTTAGCGTAGCAGTCACTTGCTACCGAAGCTGCAGGGGGAGCTATGTCATGAAAAATGCGAGCCCAAATCAGGCGAAAACCCAGAAACAGCGAAGGAATAACCAGACTTGCATAGGGCTTCTTTAAAGGAATCAAAGAGTTTGTGAACTTCCAAGCAGTAGTCCATGATTTCCAGTTTAATCAATGTATAAAAATAAAGACACATAGCATCGAAAGACAAGAAGGTACAGTAGACAATTCAAATAATGTGAAAGCACATGTGTTTTTGTTTAAAAAGATCTATTTCTTCATGAGGAATTTTGTTTTCTCAGAATAAATTTTCTTCCCTGCAAATTTGAATTTGAAATTTTCCTTGTTTTCTTTGAGAAACTAAAATTAAATGGCAAAAGATTTTTACTCATCTTTACCAGGGGTACCAATAAATGAGGAAGGTGCAGCTATACATACACAGACATCCACGCACAGAAACACACACACACACACACACACACACACATCCATACACTCATTATGCCTTCCACATGCATATACACACACACAATAAAGCATACTGCACATAAAGCCACAAACCCACAAACAAATCCGCTCCGCTCCACGCTCACACCCCAACCCTGCGCGCCGCTCCACGCTCACACCCCAACCCGCCGCGCCGCTCGCTGCTGCCGTCCGACGTGGCCAGACCAGGAGCCGTGGCCTGTGGTCATGCAAATTGAAAGGGAAGACGCAGAGGGGGGAGGAGAGGAGGCGTTCGAGAAGGTATAGATTTCTGTTATGCATGCCTTACATAGCCATGGCGTGAGGAGTTGTAGAGAAAAAAAAATCTATTCAGCCATTCACTATTCACTAACGTACATAGGCATAGTTCTTTATTGTATGCCAGAAAAGCATACAATCAATTCCATAGGATGTCAAACAACACAGACCTTCACACACTCTAACCTACAGCAAGTGATGTATATCTTTATAAGCATGACCCCTTTGCAGAGCAACAAGTTCAGGAAGATATATTGATGACAACTTTGGACATAGTTAGTATTTCATGGTAACTTGGACATTCCCTCTATAAAACCCCTTCTAATGGGAATATGTGGCTCTGCTATTTCCCTTCTAACGAATCCCAGTTTTCCAGTTTCCCCAGAAATGGCATTCTGGTCCTCAAACAAGCACTGGAAGTATATCTGTCTAACACACAGATGAAGTGCACCCCTACAGTTGCTAAATCAATTGGGAACAAAGTCGATAATCTACCCTGTCTGATGGAGATATACAACTCCAACCCTCCCAGCTCTGCTTCATTATTAGCCAGCATTAGAGCGAGACACCAGGAGCGTCACAGTCTTGGAGCGCAGCCAAACAGTCTTTGCACTCCTCTCCCTGACCTCTTTTCCCTATGAAGCGAATCAAAAAGACGCTGGCAGTACTGCGATGCGTATACTCTTTCAGCGCTTCAGGGTAGAATGTATGCAAATCCTTCCAGAAAGCTCTGTCATTACCTGCTCACAGTAACATAGTACAGTGCAAAAATGAAACGAGACCTCCTGTCATTTGCATGATATACTGCACTGAACTGCGCACCTGAACATGTACAACATTTAATTCGTAGTCTATAAAAAGACAACACATGTTCAAAATATTTTTCACTACGCACATAAGAGGATGAATGGATGTGTAACTGAATTCATTGAATCTATCGAAGGTCTGTCTCTCTATACTCAAATTCCTGAAAATCTTTGCCAGGAACTCCTCTGAAATGTACGTAACTTTAGACACATATGTTTGCCATACCGACTAGCTCTTTAGCTCTTTAAGAGTATTTCAACACCTGTATGAATGCCACCCGCTGCTGCCAGAGCCAAGTGTCTTATTACCCTGGCACTGCGCACTATGAAAACCAGCCTCTTCATCAGGCCCTGGAGGGCCCATCTTCTCCTCCTCCTCCTCCTCTCCTCTTCTTGTGTCATCTTTGGTGACTACGGTAACAATCATGACCTTCCACTCCACGACAACGCTGTGCTCTAGAGTTTCGTTTTCCACTATATAGGCCCTTTAAAGTGAATACTGGATCTCTTCCTTTGTCCTTTGGGGGGGCCTGGGCACCTCTCTGGCGCTTTGCTCTCTCACTATCCCCTTTGGCCAAGTCCCAGGAGGGGGCAGTGGGGAGGAGCAGGACCACACAGGTGCAGAGGGCACCCACTGAAGCTAGACCTGATAAGATACAGTAGCATCCTTTATCCTTTACAAAATGGCCTTGTGTGTGTGTGTGTTTCTCCTCTCTATCTCTCTCTCTCAGATTTCACTCTTCCAGGCTATCTTCTCCACTGTAATGGCTACTGAGGAACTTTTTCCTTTCTTTATACTTGACAGGGAGGCAAAGCACACGCATTGCCGGGCATCATCAGATATATTTACAGTCCAGCACATGGAAATCTATTGTGAAAATAGAACTTTCCCATGACACAGACTTGTTCTGTCGGTTTGCTAGGTGACATCTGTAAACGACTTTGGCCTTTTCATAGAGGAACACCAAAGAAGATAATGTTTCAGCCTTGAGTGGATAAGAATAGAGCAATAGAGACTATTCTTGGCACAGCTTGATGGATACATTCTTTTGAAGCGGAGGCAGAGCCTGGAACTGGTAACTGCGACGAGACATCCAGCACTTCCAGCTTTGTTCAAAATTAAGCTCTACCTTGAGTTGCCCAGGTGTGGCAAGGTGTGGACCAGCACTGTTTTGTCATTATCACTGGCCCTTTCATCAACATTCATAGACCTTGCCAAGCCGAGGACGTGGAAAAAAAACCCAATCCTCTGCAAAAACCTGCACGCTTCATCCATGAGCCCACACTTCTGCCAGGCTTTTATGTCTCTCCTGCAACATGTGCTGACAAGTTGAAATGACAGACACAGTGTCTGTGTTCCGTGTCATTATCTGTTGAGTCTACTGTCAGACGGATAACTCTGGGAAACCGTATGCATAGAGAACTGTTGGTGGCCTAAGAGAGGAGAGATCCAGGTATCCTATGAATGTTTCAGACCAATCTATTTCTATCTGTACCAGTACAATAGGATCCTACCATAGAAATAAATATCAGCATTGAATGGCATCACAGAAATACCATCAATGTATCATGTGGCTGATCCATAGTGTTTCTATCTGTTGGGGCGATGTAGACTGGCTACCTCAGCGTCCTGTGTCCTCAGGTCGTAGGTTCTCTCCAGGGTCTGCAGCACACCTGCACTCATTTTCTCCTCCTCCAGCAGCATCTCCAAAAGCAACACGGTCTGCTCCGGACCCATCTGGAACACACACACACACACACACACACACACACACACACACACAGAGAGGGAGAGAGAGTTAGTGAAGAGTTAATAGAGTGCTTCAACGGAAAGCAACACACTCAATCCAACACACACAAACCATACACAAGACACATTTTCACTTGAAAGCCACCCACTGAAATTGAACACTTCTCCCTTCTCAATTCGTCATCACAATGCACAAATAATTATGGGCTGCTCAGTGTTGAATGGACCAATCCATCAATTTACAGGAATTCTGTGTGAGCACCACGCCTTTATAAAACAAGACCTGAAACGAGAGAAAACCCCCTCGGCTGGATCATAGGGATGAATACTTCACAGTGATCCATCACACTGGGAGAGCCGTGCTACGAGTTACTAAGCAGCTCTGCTTTGGGGTTTTCCACACTGCACCACCTGTAAGGAGGTGTCCATTTCTATTTGAAAGGAGAAATGATACACAATCTATCAAAACGACTACAGTTGTACTTCAAATGCTCAATAAAAAGTGCTCTGAGTATTGTCAAGGCGAGTAGTGCAGGACTCCTAATGATCGTAAAAAAAAAAGGAATACAGAGGAATACAAAAGGCTGTTGGGTAACGCTGTGATCGCTCCCCACAGGAGTATTAGTACAGGGAGAAAAGCACCGGGATATCTGTGAATCTAAGACAACATCTCCCACGCATGCAAGAATGGGCATGACTGGAGCTCAGGAGTGGATCCTAGAAAGAACACACCATTTCTTGTGAGCTTGTTTGCAAACGTTCACATCAGTGATATCTCTAACTGAATAACTCTTAAATGTCTGAATTTTACTGATAGCTTGCATTGATACAGAGGTACATGTGTGATCTAAAATATTACGACACAGTCGTTGACTAAATGTACTTCGCTACTAGTGGTGGACACATAAGAGCTGTATATGTTTGATTACACACCGGAAAAGCACTGGCCAGTTAGCCGTGCTGTTAGCCACAAACACATCCACTGCACACTGTGATGCAAATAGCCCTTTGAGGAGTACAACCCAAAATCCAAAAAAGCAATTTCCTTTTTGGAAACACTTCTTCTTCTTGGTGCTAGATGGTGTGCTGTGGTAGCTTTGAGAGTAGAGTGTTTTCAAAGCAGAGAAAACCTCATGCATCTGCACTAACAGAAGGGTGTATCCTTTGTCCCACTAAGCTAAGCCACCCATCATTCCACTAACAGTGTGTGTGTGTTGTGTGTTGTGTGTATGAGACCGGGAGACGCCGGAAGGGAGGATAGGAGAGAGCGATGAGAAGAGGAGATGGGCAGAGGCACAGCTGCTATTATTACCACATTATTGCATCAGGATCTGTGGCTTACTGATGCACAGCCCTCCTCCTCCTACTTTCTCCCTCTCTCTCTCTCTTCTCTGTCCATCCGCCTGCCCTCCATCACAGCCAACACCCCCCTCCCCCCCCCCCCCCCACACACACACACACACACACACACACACATATACACACACACACTCCTCACCCCTCTCTTTATGCTGGCTCCAACCAGTGACATCACTTTGGGTGCTAATGATTTGCTGACCGCACACATAAACAGACCCACACACAATCATTCTTACTTCCTCCCCCCCCAAACACATACACACACAGATACAGACAAAGACAGACAGACACACACACACACACACCACACACACGCTTCTGTTTAGAAATAATAACACTCCACCATATTTCTCTCCTAATCTCCCTGCTTTTCTCATTTTTCATTTAGGGCCCCTTTATCTTTTCATAGATCCTGTGTGCTATCCTGCCCTTAAATGGTCAGGGGGGTACTGTCTTCAGTCTCTCACCAGATGGCTGGTGTGTTTATGTGTGTGTGTGTGTGTGTACGTGTGCGTGGTTGTGTGTTTGTGTTTGTGTGTGTGGAGTGCGTGTGTGTGGTTGTGCGTGCGTGTGTTTGTGCATGTGTGAGATAGAGAGAGAGAGAGAGAGAGAGAGAGAAATGGAAAGAAAGAAAAAAACATAGTGAGTGAGAAGGGAAGGAAAGGCCCAGCCTTAACCAGAAACGGCACTATATTTGTCCCGGAGACTAAAAGGAGAAATGATTTCACCGGGGAGTCGAACTGTCCGAACCCCAAAGAAAAACCTGAAACACAAACAGAAGCAGCTGGACAGGCCTCAACCCAAACAGCCCTAAACGAGATTTGAGCGCTAAAAGGCCGGTCCGGAGGCCATATTGGTCTGCGCTCGGAGGCACACCAGATGTGACCTGCAGGAAATGTGCGAGGCAGACCTCTCGGTATCATTACTGGGAAACGGCAGTGATAAAATCGAAAAGGGGAGCGCTACTCGTAATGACATTGCCCAAAACGAAAACGCCAGCCACATGCAGTCTAAATCTCTTCCGAATCGTCGTGCCAAGAAAGCAACAGGAAAATAACAAATAAATTAAGCAACATACATGCATAGCAGGGGTAGCAATGAGGTAATTCGTAAGCTGGACCCTGGCCAAGCGGTGATGGCCCAATAGGGTTGCAGCTGTGTACTCCAATAGGTAGCAGTAGAAAGTTGCACACCTTTCCACAAAGACAGACAGCAAGACTGCAGTACAAAAACAGCACGTGCAGGCACACCTTAGTAAATTGGTAAAGTTCAAGTCTTAATTTAACAAATCCCCACATTAAACCGACATGGCAGGCTTAATAGGGTGTGCCCATACCTATCCATTCGTGTACAGTTTCACCTCAAATGAACTCATAGGCCACCAATAACCATCTGCATTCAGTGATCCATATACCGTCTACACACACAGCCTGGTAATTGCAAGAAAAAGCATCTTTGTTCCTGTCTAACAAGCTAATCTCCCTCCTGATGAGATGAAACCATCATCATCTTATTTCTGAGCTAACTCCCAGTCTGATCGGGTTACCTCTAAAAAACCTAACCCAGGCCACTTGGCCTGGAGATACTGCAGGAATATTTTACATACTCTTTGTAGGTCCCAATAAAAGTCAGACTCTGAGATAGTCATATAACTGCAGCGGTGATGGGATCGCCATATGTGATCCGCAGAAGAGGCCTCAGCTGGCCGGGCAGTGAGGAGAAGGGAGACAGGCGAGAGAAGGAAATAGGGAGGGAACTCCCATCAGGAGTTATACTCACCTCCTCACTTCCTTTAACCCCCACATACTATCACTGACAATGTGTACTGCCCCCCTCAACCCTAAAGCCCAATGCGCCCCACACACACACACACACACACACACGACCACCAAATCCTTCATGTGACACTACATAAGGCAGGCCCGGGGGGGCTTTAGAGAAGAAAGAAAGAGAGAGAAAGAAAAAGAAAGACGGAGAGAAAGAAAGACGACATGCAGAGATGACAGGAGACATGTGCTACCCTATCCGGCTGAACTTGTGAACCCGGGGGCCGACCCCTGAGCTCATCCCTGCGGAGCGCGCTGTTCCCAGCCATGGGTGTGCGCCCCCAGAACAATGCTACCGCGCTCTGACACATTTTCTCAAGGGTCGCGGCTAATTGAGTGACAGTTGGGAGTACAATAACATAGGAAGCCAGTAATATGTTGAGCAAACACAGGAAAATCACCCCAATGGCCCAATGTTGATGTTTTCCCCTCCGCTGTTCATAAGGCTGTGTGTGTGTGTGTGCGTGTGTGTGCGCATGTGCATGTGTGTGTGTGTATATATATATGTTTGTATGTAAAACGTCCAGTATAGACTACATACACATATTCACACTGCCCCCTTTTTTAATGAATGTCTCTATTTACTCTTGCCATGGATGATAGTAAAACAAATAGACCATTATGAAAAGAAAATATTTGGCCAAGATCCGAATCAATGTGATCTCTCTTTCTCTCCCTCTCCCCTCTGCAGTGCCACCCCTGTAGTATTTCCATTGCTGATAATGGGAAATGACAGCACTAGCCTTTATTTGTCGTTACAATGGTCAGGCCCTTTTCCGGCGTTTATTTATGTACAAATTTAGCCACACTCCTTTTTACAAGAAAAAAACACCTTTTTTGTACAGTCTGTACATGCTTGGTAGACCCACTGACTAGGTCTACACAATGGCTTTTCACGGTGTGGTGAGCTCATTAGTCGAACTGAGGCGCAGTTCTGTCAAAGAACAGAACAAACTCGAGAACCATCACGGAGAGAGCCGTCATATTCTGCGATTGTTCCCATATTTCTATGGCAACATCATTAAACGGGCCTACCAAAATTAGCAACCTGAGCCGGGCGCAATCAGCGTGTGTTTGGGAAGGACGCACGCACCAGAAAAGCTCTCACGGAAAAGAAAAGTAGTGCTGATGCGTAGTGATTCAAGCATTTGAGCCCGCCAAATCCTGTTTGTCGCTAACAAGCTATACTGTACAGCATGCTGTGTAACTTTCAGGAACTTTCTAGATGAAACCTAAAACAGACGTTTATTGGGATTAGACTAGTCGCATGTGAGTGCTATTCATGGAAAATGTCCTAAAGGAAAACACAGTCGATGAAAATTAGTGCTAGCATTCTGGCAAAGACAGGTTGACCATTTACCAGCAGCTTTATGTCACATGTACAGTTGGGAAGTTCCTAGCACCAATTTACGGGCATCTTGAGAATTAAACATCTTATGTTTCTGGTGCTGGTGGTTAAGCATGAAACAAAATACTTAAAATTGTTCACTTCACTTAGAGCTTCTAAAAGTGTAGCGGCGGAGAAGCCATTTTAGTGAGTCATTTTAGTGCTCAGCGAGGCTCTGCTTCATATTCCTTTTATGAAAAAAATATGTGCTTAAAATCAGTAAGATCGGAAGAAAGAGGACCATTACTGGGATGGAAAACTCAGACTAGGGCTATAATAGAATTACCCAGCACTTTACATTCCATTTGGGCACATTAGTTATTCTCAGATAAACATGCTGCGTTATTGTCTGAGGCTCATGCAATTGGCTCAGCACAAAAAAAAAGAATTGGAGAATTGCCCCCACCCTCCCCCTCTCAGGTAGCCTAGCTATCTGACTGTATCTGTCTCTGATTCTGACCCAAGACCAGAGAGTGACCGAGGCCAGTGCTTTTTCAAACAGTGGCTCCAGACGACAGTCGATAAAAACGTCACCTAGCGAAATAGATCCACCGTGTTTTCAAAACATTATCTTCTGGTGGGGGGCACAGGCTGAGCGAGGACTCGACAAAGAGAGGTCATCTTGGATGGTACATAGCAAAAAGAAGAATTCCCAACAGTGGGCTAAGACAACTTGTGACTTGTAGGCCACAAGTTGTCTTAGCCCCCACATACAGACATACACAATTCAAACATAACACACATTCGCCAATGCATACCATAACTCACTTGCAGCCAAAAACATCGGGGGCAGCCGTGGCCTACTGGTTAGCGCTCGGACCTGTAACCGGAGGGTTGCCGGTTCGAACCCCGACCAGTAGGCACGGCTGAAGTGCCCTTGAGCAAGGCACCTAACCCCTAGTCGCTCAGACAAGGAGTTATAAGATAAAGGCAATACCATTTGTGTCATATAGCCCTGAATATCATTTTAAAAGTAGTCTGACAAAGCTTATCGTTTTGTGACACAGCTAAACACTGGTACCTCATAGAACGTCTATAACATAGCCTAGGTGGTCGCAACTCACAAAAGTAAAGCAGATAGAAAGAACTCACGCAAATCTAGCCTACAACACGCAGGGGAGAGAGCGAGCGCACAGGTGCTTTATGATTGTTGGCTTCTGATGGTATCTTGCTAATTCACTGAACTGCATTAGGTGACACAAATGGTATTGCCTTTATCTTATAACTCCTTGTCTGAGCGACTAACAGGCCTATGGTTTGTAAAAGTCAGATGTTCCCTGACAAAGACATTCGAAAATTAAGAATGTTTATTGACTTGAAAAATACACTAATTTTTGCAAATGTATGTATGACTTAATGTCACATTGATGGAGTGAATTATAGTTTCATTACTGATCTATCTTTTGGTTTGCACACCAGTATTGTGGTCAGATTATCTGACCATATAGTTTATCATTTGCTATTTTCTGCCCGTCATTGCAGATGTCAGAAAATGGACGATCTATCTAGCGGTCTCATGATTTTTGAACAGCCAGCAGGTTCAGAGCATCTTAAACACTAATCAAAGACCTCCTCATGCAAGTCATAACCACCTGAGACTGTTCCACACATGGCCTGTTTTCATGTCTCCACATGAACTCTTCGCACATTTCTAAATCCCATCCTCCGACGGACGGTAACGTAAATGATCTTCCCTGAAATGTCCATATATAGCTCGGCAAAGTGTGTGTGTGGGTCCCAATCCCCCCCCCCCCCCCCCCCCCCCATCCATCCTCCATTCCCACTCACCCTGCCCACCCTCCCGCGTCCCCCTCCCCTCTCTCCCACAGATAAACTCTGGGGCTGGGCTGTGCCGAGAGGAGCTTAGCCTTCTGATGAGTGTGGCTCACTTCACAGCTGGCGGCTCTTAGAGCAGGTTATGACAGGCTAATCAGGAGGCCACCCTGTCCAACAGTGAAGCAGCTGGGAAAACAGCGCCTGTCTTCCGACGCGACTGGGCCACAGCCGGGGACAGAGCGACCACTTACGGGTCACCGCCTAAATCCGCCTGGTTATTTTGGTGGCCTTGAAGTAGTCTTTGAAGTTCATTATTTCCCATTAACGTGCGACATTTAATCATCTTCTGAGATGGTGGTCATGATGTTTCTCTCCTTTTCACATATGGAATAAGATGTGAGACATCGATTTGCCTTGAACGCCACTGAAGATTCCTGGAAGCTACCTCAAAATGGCCCCTAAAATAGTTCAGTGTCTCACAGGAGAAAAATGGTCCCATAGATTGTAGACACGTTCAGCACCTTTTAGCAGATATTGCTTTCATTTGAAGGGCAACCTCAAATTGTTGGTCAGCTGTGACAAAAGACAGAGTTGGAGAGGAGAGGAGAGTCATTGCTTTTCTCTCTCTCTCACTCCCTCTTTCTTACTCCTGTCAGCGAGTGGCCATACACTTCAGTGCTAATAGCAAAGCAGCTCTCCATTTTAATCCCAGGGCTGTTTACAGAATACAAAGCTAGAACGTGTGGACTATTGAACTCTCGCCAAAGACCATGCAGGCTTTAAAAATGTCACTTCACTTTAAAGGCCTCTCTTCTGCCCTCTTTGCTGATTTCTCCCTCTTGAGGAAAGTTACACATAAAATCAAGGGGCTGCATTATGGGAAAAAAACAATGGCACAGGCTTCCTGGCGAGTCATTATGATAATGTTTCCCTGAAACATCCGCAGCTAATGGAGACAGCCATATCTCTGTACTTAAGGGACAAATTAACCGATACACAAAGAGCTCTTGGTGTTGGGTCAAATCATAACTCACAGAGTATGTACACACAAAAAAAAGTCCCACTGAGCTCATAGACAAAGCTCGCCAATTCATTTTTTATCACCAGCTTTTGTGCACTGAGCGAGTCTTTTTCTTCCACACGTTATTTGTTGTCTTGGATAAATATGATCAAAGGCGCCCCCGCTGGCATTAAAAAGACTGTGCCATGTCTGTGTGCTTAGCTTGGAGTATGTGGAAAAATACGAGCGGGCGGCGGCAGCGACGACGGGAGACACATGCGAGAGTTGGCACGGTCTGGCACGGGGCGTCCCGACACACACACACGCACACACACACACAGAGAGAGAGAGAGACACACACACAAACAGAGACACGGGAGTGTCTGCTTTCAGGCGTAGCTGGTGTGCGTGTCTGACCCAGATTAACTTTTGGAGGGATGGGGGCAGAGGACATGTAAACATATCCAAATGTGATATCATCTGCCTGAGCTAGACAGTCAGCCGAGGTTCATCCCTGCCTGCATGTTCAAAGGGTAGCGATGGGGGGATAGGGCGGAAGAGAGAGGGAAAGAGAAGAGTAAGGGGGGATGAGAAGAGAAAGAAAGGAAGGGAGGGGAGAGAGGGACAGTCAGAGAGAGAGAGCTGCCACCTGGTCAGGCCCTGGTGGCTAATGGGAAGTGAAACCCAATCCCTGTGTTTGGACAGGGCCAGAGGATGAGCTACAGGTCTCTACTCAGTCTGTGTGTGTGTGTGTGTGTGTCTTTGTCTTTTTTGAACTCCTGGCATCCCCCTAGATTACGCCTGTCTGAGCAAACCCAGAACGCAGCAACAGACCGGGACCAGATAACGGCGGGTCCCTGAGCTTTCAGATGCATGCCACTTTAAGGCCCTGCCCTGCCCTGCCTGGCCCGCGGCGCTCACGCACTTAAGGTTGCACGCAAGCAGCCACTTCCGCCACTTATGGTGATAGAAAAACACAGACAGCAAGAACACAAACAATGAACGGCAGACCTTAAATAATATAATAAAATAAAATAAAATAATTCTGTGTGCTAACCTGAAGGAGGTTCCCAAACAACCCCCCTTTAATAGGTTGAAAGAAATTTAAGAGGTAGAAGTCATATTTTTCGACCATATTTTAGGAGATATCGCTCTGGGGCTGATTCACTCATTGCGGTGTCTGGCGGACAGCTGCACTTATGGAGACTAAAAGAAGAGATGAGGAGAGCCTGGTCCTGGCCCTGAAAAAACAACATGCTACCCAGCCCTCGTGGAAAGGTGCAGCGCTTCTCGGGAAAATCTGGCACACCATTCTTCCAGGTACTAAAGCCGTCGACTTTCCGAGGCCGAAGCCAAGAGGCAGAGCCGCCCGCCGCTGTCCGGCAGACAGACCTCGTGTTTATTCCACCGCCTCGAGGACCGGGCTTCGCTCAGGGCCCCACGCTCAAGCACCCTGCCATCTGTTTCTGCCTGCCGTCCAACACAAATACAAATAAAAAATTCAAATGTACTTTTCAAAGTGATTCCGGGAACGGGTGCCACAAGCATGCGGTTCTTCATCAATTCGCAGGAACTGGCTGGAGCTCTGCACTGCGAGGAACCGAGAGGACGGCCCGACACACAAGTAGAGCACTGTATAAAACACTGTCTTCTGGCAGGCACAGAGTAAAATAGCACACCAGTGAATTCAGAAACAAAGGGAAGAAAAAAAGAATAGGAAGAAAGAAATGAAGGAAAAATTAAAGCACAGACAAATTAGAACAAGTTAAAAAGACGTTAGTCAGGAGTTATGAATAGTGTTTTGTGGCCAATTTGTCAAATTCTGCTTTTCTTTTCTTCCCCTTTTGTTTGCTAAGTGTGAGTGGTGTCTTTTGGAGGCGCCACTGGTCGCAGTTAGTCAAAATGGCCACTCTAGTAGACAACCACTGCTGCTCGGCTAGAATAAATAAGAAACCCAGTGTGCAGCACCTGGTGAAGAACTGATCATTTCACACAGGGCGGTTATTCACTTCTTTTTTTATCAATACCCTCGGGCAGGTGGTTATACTGTAGGTGATGTCCAGACAGTAAATCTGCCATGCTGCTGTGGCTGCCATAGGCGATTATGAGATCTTTCACGTCTCCAGACTTCTAATTTTAGCTCTTGCTCGGAGGACAGGAGAGGATGGAGCCCATCTAATAACCGGCAACATAAATAAAACTACAAAGAGGTGGGGCAGATAGTGATTTATGTTATCGTTAGCCTTCCAATGCATGGCGTCCATAGCTTACATCACTCACACAGCGTCACATGACGATGAGCACAACATATTAAAGGAAGCTCTCAGACATGCTTACAGTACCTCCCTTCTTTTTTCCTTTCAAACATAACCAAGGCACCACAATGCCAGCACCTGAATCCATGCCAAATGAGACAACGCCCCAAAAAATGGCCACAAAGCCAGTAACCAACAGCAACCACCACCAGACGTGCCTAAACCGGTCATGCCATGGGGCATTCACCTCCTTTATTAGACGTTCTGTGCAACAGCTGCTGGGGTAGTTTATAGGCATCCAGATTGGCACCAGCGTGGCGACTGCAATCCACTATCCCCTTACCCTCCCCACCTCATCCCAGTCCTCGACTGTGCCATGACGTGGACTTGAGCTGACATCATGGCCACGCACACTCCATGATGTTATGCTCAAAATATAGCGCGCTAACCTGCTGCTGTAAAGGTCACCACCACTGCGCCGGCCGTGAGCTTGCATTGCAAAAAACACGCGGCTTGAGCTTCCCGACGGGATGACATCACTCGGCAATAAAACCAGGCGCTCGAGTAAGGCAGCCTTAGTTTTGCCCCGGAGGGACCTGCGGTTAGCAGCAGTATGTAAATCAGACGACCTAAGAGCATACTGCTGCCACGTTGTCATTGGATTACCACGGCGACCAACCGACCGACATACCTCTCTGGCAAAAAAAAAAAAACAGCTTCTTAAATGAATATTAAAAGTGAAACGCCATTCAAAATGCTCGGCCTGTTTGTGAGCCAAGTGAAAGCTAATTTGCATCGGAGAGCTCTGTGGCGAGACTGGGAGTGCAGAAGGGAGACATATGAAATTGGTTAAGCAACGCTTCTGTTTGCGCTTTTCTTGTCAGATGCTTTTTCCATGTGCGCTTGGAAAGGCAACACAGCTGCTTTTTTTAAATGAGATGGTATTTTTTTTCTTTCCTGAGGAAAACACTAGTGCTGAAAGCAGCTTTCAACTCTCTCTCTCTCTCTCTCTCTCCCTCTCTTTCATTAAAAAAAATTCCACTGCGCGATGCTGGACCGCGCCAATACGCCAGGCACGGGAGGGAGGCTAAAGTCACATGTACCTCGATGAGGTGCTAAGTGGTGTCAGGCTAGCATACAAAGAAAACAGGCTCCATGAGAGCACTGTTGAAGGCTTGCACCAGCACAGACTGTGAAGTTCGGTTTAGTGTGGTTTCTCACAGACTGACTCTACTGTAAGTGGAGAGTGGCTCGTGGAATCTGATCTGGTCCAAATCTGGCCCAGAACTGGTTTTCATCAGGCATAGATCATAATTAGCATTCAGGTGTCTTTACACTTAAAATACTTCAATATATCATGAGGAAAAATGCACGGCTAGTCACTTCGAAAATTGTTTTATTTTTTACAATGTTTCGAAAAGTATATTGCCCTCATGAGTATATTTGTAATGAAAACACCTGGCTTTTCGTGGAGCAATGTAGCTTTTTCCCTAGTCCCACGTTTCCAACCATGGCCAACCGACGGAGGAGCCAGAGCTGATGCTGGTAAATGTAGACGTCTCTCTAAGCTCAGTGACTGCCTGAGAACTCAAAGTTTCTGATCTCAGGAATGCAGTAATCCTCTCTTACGTAGCCTGTGTGTGTGTGTGTGTGCGTGTGTACATGTCCATGTTTGTGTGTGCATCTGTGTGTGTGTGTGTGTGTAATAAAAAGCACATGACTCCGTGGCGAAGCCTCTCTAACATTTGTTGCTCACGACAGCCCTGGCCTTCTTGTGCTCCTCCTCTATTCGACACGGACGGCAGATTAGCCACACTGACTCAGACCCGACCCGTGCCAGATCACACACACACACACACACACACACATACACACACACACACACACACACACACACACACACACACACACACACACACACACATCTTAACAGCACCAAAACTCCTATAGACACACCACATGTGTAGTAAACAATAACTCATCCCCTGAAGAACAAATGCTTTGGATTTTTGTTGTGTCTGTATTTAGCACAACATTTTCACCTCCAATCATCTCAACAGGGGAAACGGGGGGAGACGGACGCCAGCGGGTAGCTTCTGGGCTGAAACCGATGGGGGTCGCGCTGCACCCATCACTACTGTAGTTCACCCCTAGCAACTAAAGAACACACCAAAGCATAATAATAGTTTTGCTTTTGTGCGCAGGCTTATTTTACTTAGTCCTCTGTGTGTGTGCCTCTCCTCTTTTATGTGTCCAGCTAAGCCCTCTGGAGCTCGGCTACAAGTCTGCCAAAAACAACCGCACATTTTTTTTTCCTTTATTTTTTTCCCTTTTTTTTGCTGTCCATCATAAATACTCGGTCACATATGGACTCTTTATGCTGCTCTTCTGGCTAATGGTGTACTGTTTGGGCACCTGGCATATGTTCCGTATCAAGAAGGGTCCTGTCTCCTTCAAATCCCGCACTGTCCATCGATCAAAGAGCTGCCCGGAGGCTTACAGTGACGACCCCGTGTTGGGAAAGCCGATGACATGGGAATAGGAGCTTGGCCAGATCGATGACCGGGAGCAATCATTCCCAAACAATACAACACCCCCACACTTATGTAAGTAAACAAGCTCATCCTGGGGATGAGAATGATGGAAGCTTGGCTGGCCACGCAAAACCACATGGACAAGCACGGGCCTTTCTTCGGCATGTCCACCCAGACTGATGGGGGAACAACATGGGGAGCGCCTGAAATCAGACACCAGCACGTCAACAACAATAAGCCCAGACGTGCACACACGCACGCACACGCACAGAACACTGGAAATCGTGGAACGGGAACAGTTCTCCAACGGAGACGAGGCAGAAGAAGCAATTGCGTGCGGGGCTTGTGGAATGCGTGAGAACCTCAGAGTCGGGGTTGTGCGTGTGTGAGTGTGTGTGCAGATCACATGTTAAACACATGATACTCTTTTACACTGGCTGAGGCTTTCTCATCTCGCAGCCCTTTCGCGTTTGGGACAATCCTACAGACCACACAATCCCAAAGCACACGTGGAAAAAAACAGCCCCTCACCCCCTCTTCTCACCCCACATCAATTGCCCCCTTGGCTGTTTAACTTTTTAAACCTTGATTAGCTCCTTGCCCTGAAAACAAGCCCCACGTTTAGATGAATGAACACTGAGGGCTATTGAGGGGCTTTTGCTGATTTTACATTAAGGGGCACTAAAAAGCAATATCCTAAAACCGCCGGCTGAAATAGCCCGCTCTGGGTCAGTCTGGAATATAAATCTCATTATCACGAAAGCATGGATAATATCACACAGACGCGCCTTCATCTCCCACTCCACCAGGAGGACCGGCACGCCAGGCGTGGAAAAAAAAGGAGAGGAAAAAGCCTAATGAAATGTGACACGTTTGTCTTTTTCCCTTCGAGCGACAAAACTTTTCTTTGTGCACCCTTTTTTCCGAACTTATCACACATTTAATGGCACTCTTCTCCACCTTCAGTTACGGTTGGCAAGGAGATGACTGGCGTCACGCAAGCCAAACACCACCATTCTCCACCCACCCACCCACCCTCTCCCCCCTGGCCCTACCCCACCCCACCGTATCCCTCCCACCAGCTCCAATTATCTGTGATGAGATTGGGCGCTCTAAGGTGTATGGGGCTGGGGAGGGGGCTGGCACTGGGTCTGGGTCTGCCAGACGGCCGGCATGCCTGCCTGACGGACAGGGGCGGACTCGTCCACGGCTGCCCCGCGTTTACGAGCTCCAGCAGGAGGCTGCAGCAGATTTACGAGCCGGGGCGCGGAGGATGGGCCCGCCGCTGTTTGAAGTTAACGTCAATGAGTAATATAAAATACACCTGGAGCTGCACCCAACAAGGGGGGGGGGGGGGGGGGGGGGGGGGGGGGGGGGGTGTGTGTGTGTGTGGCTTTTATACAGTCTAACATGGCAATGTTCAGTGCAGAGGCCCTAGACCAGTCTTTGTGTGTCTGAGTGAGTGAGAGAGAAAGCACGAGAGAGAGAGAGGAGAGAGTGTGTGTGTGTGTGTTTGTGTGTGAGAGAGAGAGAGGAGAGAGTGTGTGTGTGCGTTTGTGTGTGAGAGAGAGAGAGTGCGGTGGAGGCAGGGGGGGGGGGTCATTTAGTGTTTCCTTTCAGGGCAGCTTTTATGGCACAACTTCAATCACTTGCACCCCTCCTCCCTCTCCTCCACTCCCTCCACACACACACACTCACACACATGCACTCCTCCATCTCATTCTCTCTCCTTCCCGCTCCATTGTGCATATCCGACTGGACTGTAATTGGCCCCTTATTTCACGAGACCCCCCCCCACCCCCCACCCCACCCCTCCCGTCGGCCCTAGACCTCGTCTGAAGTGAAGGCACTGGCCACTCTGAAACGTGTTAACCTTTTTGCTTTTAATAAGACATAATGGATCACTGTTCCAATAAAAGCAGGTCCCACAAGCGGAAGACGGAGAGACACCACCCACAGCCAAGGTCTTCCCTACTCCCCGCTCACTTATCGGCAACGCGGCCACATCAGACAGTAAAAACACTAAAGCAAACCAGACAGCTACCTCCACAAAAACAGTTTAAAGGGATGTGAATATGATTCAGCAAAAGTATTCAGATTAGTCATCCATCTTGGAAATACACATACAAGTCAATGGGACTCATGCATATTTTATCACTCTGAAAATGAGTCTACCACATCAATAATCCTAGAGATGAAACTATGAATTTGAATAGCTGAGCTGGATACAGACTTATTTTTTTTCACAGACTGCAAAGACATTTTCAAGCCCAATAGTACAAATAGTATGAAAAAAACAAATTGTACCAGCAACAAGTACTAAAGCGAGACACATCTATTCAATTTAAACCACAAGTAGACCACTTGAAGCTCTTAGGAGCTACTCAGAAAACACAATGACCAAATTGCCTCTACATCAAAAAGCCAAACACAACACCACCGGTGGCATCAACACAACACACGGCTATAAATAGTATCCCCACATCCACACGGAGAGAGCAGCACGTCCACAGCCAGTCACACGGGGGAGGAGATGCAAAGCAACAGTTCGGACCGAGTTGAGCCTCTGTTGGTGCGGGAGCGTATGTGAGGCGTAAAAGGCTGTCTATATAAAGCACACTCACCTCTTTGAAGTTCACCTTCAGACAGGGATCCCCTCTCTTCCGCTTGGTGCCCTTTCCATGGCCACGACTGAAGTGAATCCATTTTGTGACCTGGGA
This sequence comes from Alosa sapidissima, assembly GCF_018492685.1. Classification (NCBI taxonomy): domain Eukaryota; kingdom Metazoa; phylum Chordata; class Actinopteri; order Clupeiformes; family Clupeidae; genus Alosa; species Alosa sapidissima. The sequence goes on from NC_055974.1 coordinate 8,103,416, forward strand.
GAGGAGAGGAGTGGAGGGGGGGGGGCAGAGGGAGGACAGGAGTAACAGGAGAGGAGAGAGAGAAAGGGTAGGAGAGAGGGAGAGATAGAGAACAGAGTCTGGTTTGTAAATGGTTATAACTAATGAACGACTACACCGCAGAGATTACTTATTTGTGTTTGCCTTCTGTCTGACTTTCACTCTCTTTCTCTCTCACTCTTTCTTTCTTTCTGTCGTTCTTTCAGTATTTCTCCCCCTCGCTCACATGAGAGAGCAACCATAAAAGCTGGAGCCACCCATGCCCAACGTCAAGAGCACACGCACCGTAAAGGTCAAGTTTTCCAGCACTACTCTCGTGGTCAAACAATCGTTACAGGCAAACACGAACGCATCGAGAACGGAACACCAAACTCAGACGTCACTGATTTCACATTCCAAGTCACCCATGTCTTTAGGTCTATAAATACACATTTGTGAGTGTGTGTGTGTGTGTGTGTCTGTATGTGTCTGTATGTGTGTGTGATGGAGATACCATCTGCATAATTACCTCCTGTTGGACTTCTGTGACCAGCGGCGACTGAAGCCAGGCAGCACTTTCCTCCGTCAGCCACTGAGGCAGGACAGCAAGAGGAGTGGACAAGTAGAGAGAGAGAGAGAGAATGAGAGAGAGGGAAGGAGGGAGGGTCAGAGAGAGAGAGAGATCATTCCTTTGACAGATGGAGAAAAGGAGGAGAGAAAAAAAAGAGGAGTGCTGGACAGCGGTGACTGAGGCTCCTTGACGAAAGAGAGAGTTGCTCGCTCTCTCCTCTGCTTCCTCTGCACTCTGCTGCGCGCCCCCCCCCCCCCCCCCCGCTCCGCTCTTTCTCACGCACACTCTCTCGCTCTTCCTTTCGCTCTCACTTTCTCTCCCTCTCTCTCTCTCTTTCGCTCTCTCAAACACACACAAACACTCTCTCTCACTCTCTCCTCGAATCCTTCTCTGGCTTTCTACTTCAATTCCCACCTCTCTCTCTCACAGCACTTAACCTTATTAAAGCTCCCATCCAACCTGGCTCTTAACCTCTGAGTCACAACAACAGCCACTTCTTCATAGCAGAGACAGACGGAGGGAGTAAAGAATGAGAGAAAGGGACAGAGAAAGAGTAAAGAATGAGAGAGAGAGTAAAGAATGAGAAAGGGACAGAGAAAGAGTAAATAATGAGAGAGAGTTGCTAGAACAGAATGAAAAAGTGAGCGTGTGGAAGAGAAACAGAGGAGCAGAAAGCAGAGGCTCTGAAAGAGAAAGCAGATGGACAGACTTAAAGAAAACAGGAGGGGAGGAGAGGGGGAGTTCAGATTCCTCTGTCCCGGTAGCCAGATCCTTTAGTCCAGGCGGTAGCAACCTCGCAGCTGTGCTGTGCTGTGCTGTGCTGTGCTGTGCTGTGCTGTGCTGTGCTGTGTCTGGCTCCTCTGACCGGACAGAGAAGGGCAGAGTGTGGAGCCCAGTCACACTGTAATCAAACACTGCACACTCCCAGGGAGAGAGCCAGGGGAGGGGTTAGAGTGAGAGAGAGAGAGCGGGAGAGGGAGAGAAAGAGAGAGGGAGAGAGAGAAAGAGGGGGAGAGAGGGACAGAGGAAGGGAGGAAGGGAAAAAGAAATAGTGGGAGAGCAGTGTACACACACACTTACATTCTTAAAGGGACAATAGGATCCGTTTGCTGACCGCGACAATCAAACAAGTCCAACTCCGAAGTGACAACTTTCTCGGTGGCGCGGCGAAAAATCCACATGTGCTGGCATTGCTTCTGACAGCTTTCACAGGCACACACTCTCTCTCTCTCTCACACACACACTCACTCAGACGTACCTCGTAGCCCCACACTCATCCCGTGATGCTCACAGAGCGCCTGGGCAGAGTATGTAAATCACCCCCCCCCCGCCCCCCATAAAAGTGTTTACCCTCAGTCTCGCTGGCTTCCCGAGGCTACCGCAGTCTGTGTTAGTGTTTTTCTTGGGATTTGACTTGCAGCGTGTGTTTCTGCATACTTGAGTTAAGGCGAGATTGAGTGGGGGGACACAAGAAGAGAGAGAGAGAGAGCAGGAGAGAGAGAGAGCAGGAGAGAGAGAGAGTAGGAGAGAGAGAGAGAGCAGGAGAGAGAGAGAGTAGGAGAGAGAGAGAGAGAGCAGGAGAGAGAGAGAGTAGGAGAGAGAGAGAGAGAGAGAGAGCAGGAGAGAGAGTGGAGGGGGGGGTAGAGAGTGGATTCTGCAGGAAGGGGATTCTTATACCGGGTCGTGCGCTCAGGCAGTAAACGGCTATTGTCTGCGCGGGATGCCACACATAGCTGTTTTACAGCCTCAGATCGCGCACGCCTCTTTCTCAGCATAGCAAGGCTTTTGTGTTCCCTGAGAGCGTCGGACACAGCCTACGGAGGACTGTCGTTGAATCCTACACACACACACACACACACACACACACACACACACCACACCACACTCTCTCATGGATTTACACAAATCACATACATTCACTCACTAATATACACTGTCACACACAAACAGCATTCTTTCAAAACTGCAACAGCAGACACTATTACTCTTTCAGAACCTCCTCCCTCTCACTCTCTCACAGACACGCACGCACACACACACACACACAGATGTTTTTTTTTTTTATCTCACACTCATCACAGAACCAGACAGCCACATCCACACCCCACACATTCTTACACTTGTCAGAGCACACACGGAAGCACACCAACTTGACAGACTCCCAAGGTACACACACACACACACACACACACACACACACACAGTGTTACGCCAGTGCACACTCACACTTCTAGACACAGAATCTGACACGGCGCTTTGCCACAGGGACTCTGACTCGGTATTAAGTGGAGACCCACCCCAAATAAACCCACTGACTTATTTCACATGCTGTTTCAAAATAGCTGGGACCAAAAAAACAAAAACAAAAAAAATGTTCTCATCTTGTTTGACCTTGGCGCGGTGAGTGTGGTTATTGTTTGTTATTACGAACCAACCATTTCCTGCTCGTGCTTGTTTTGAGGAGCATCCGAGTGTACTTTCACGTGTTAGGAAAAACCGTTGAGATAAGGAAGTTAATGTTTGAGAGCACAGATAAACATGTACATCACTAATTTACTCGAGAATGGCTTACAGCAGTTTCTTTACATGCAATGACCTGACGCCAGCAAACATCCTCAGCTCTAAATTTTTGGTCTTTTTTTAAATTGGAAATTGGAAACGGGAAATTATTCCAGCAATTTAACAATTAGTCCCAGCAATTTCAACCATTTCAATCATTTGAATACCACAGACAGACAGACATCTCTTAACATGTGAATGATGTTATTTACAGGAGGGTAGATCCTGCTGTCTAGCGGACATGACATTCCATGTGTAAAACACAAACAATTGCTGTCCCTTCCAATTTAACCCCTCACACTGATTCCACTGACAAGATAGATATGTGACCTTAGACTACAGTACGAACACACAGATTCATAAAGTTCACAAGTTCATAAAGGAGACAACTTCAGAATTCATGTGTGGACCTGACTAACTCTAATCTCCCCTCAGACTCCCAACATACATTTCTCCCAACAAGTACATTTCTATTTTAACAAACAAAACCGACTAGAGCACACTGATTAAAAGTCTTTTAAATAGTCTGCCGTCTTGCATCTGTGAAGCCCCTAATTTTGCTGCTTCAATGATGCATGGGGTATCTCGTTTCACATACATTTCTAATTTTAGGGGGGGGGGGGGGGTATGGCAGAGAAAATGTCTGACTTGAATTTGTACATTTGATTAAATGTTTTTCTCCCAAGTCTCTCGTTACTTGTTGCTCCTCTCTGCTTTGTCTCTGGGGCCCGACTTTGCTTTTTTTGCTTTCTCCCATTCAACGGGCAGACTGAGAGAGGTGGGGCCGTCGGATGGCCAGATTGTAAAAAAAATCACCTGAAAGTAAATCTCTCCGTGCCAGACTGTTGAATCCTGCCCTTGAAATACGACACCTGCATCCCATTCACAGCAGAGAAATGCTGAGTCCCTGACCAAATGTAGCTCCATATTTGTCTAATTTATCCCGCTTTTCTGACAAAACGCTTTTGACAGGGAATTTACAGGCCGGCAGTAGTCTGCACAATAGGAAAGTTCTGGAATTTATAAACCTGCACTCTCATACCATCTATAAATCTAAACCATCTTGTGTCTGTATAAATCATGTGTCTGTTCTAGTGCAAAATAAGGTCGTGTTTTGAGGCTGGCCACTGGTGGCTTAAGTACCTCTGTTTCTCCTGCATTCTAAAGTGCTCTTCCCAACAGCTAAAGACCTAATAAATCCCAAACCTCTAGTGGCTCTAACGTAAGCTTTCTCTCCCATTTCAGTAGAGAAACCGTCACCACCACATTTCCACATCATGATCAACAACATCACAGCAAATATATTTCAGGGCTAATGCCTGGAGATTTATTCCAATATTCTCTAGTATTTCAACTCAATAGCAACATTCGCTAGTATTTCATGTCAGGTTCCTTTGTAGTACAAAGCCATAATTAGTCAAGACTTTAAATATCCACGTGTAAATCACTTCATAGCGGCAAAGTATCCGCTCTAACACTAATTGAGTGCAGGTTGACAATATTTCTAGGGAAAAAAATATCTTATTTAAGGTACATTTTTAATACCAAGCCATACCATTTATAGGTTGCAAAAAACACATGTAAATGTCATCTGAAAACTTTTCAAAGGCAGCGGGCTAATGCACGTCAAAGCCTGGCGTCATATTGACACAATTATAAAGGCATTAGGTGGTCGACATACTGCTGGACCAGGGGCCCAGTACCCCCTGCTTTACGACCCCCGTGGCCATGCGCTGCGTTAAGGTGGTGCGCTGACCGCCTATTTGGAGATAAGGCTCTTGGGACGCCATTAGCTGGACATGCATGTGCACATGGCTGAGTTGCTGGTGTGAAAAACACCCTTTTCATTATTTATTTTTTGTTAGGGACTAAGGAACGCTGTAGCAACATTTTTTAAATACTTCTTGTAGTAACATAAAACATTTTTTAATACACATTGTAATGCACAGCTTTTAATACTTGTTCAGCAGTGATGGACTGCCATATCAGGTATGTGCGAACTGTATCATTATATTGCATATTTGATAAAGTATTTTTCATCCCCACTTTTTTAAAAAAACTTTTCACTTTAATCCCTACCTTTAAAAAGAAAAGGTTTGGCATGATCCCAACTGAATTAAATGAATGAATTAACACTTTTAGAATGACTTATTACCTTAGGTATTCCAGGCGCATCGAGCCAGTCTGCATATATGCCCTCCAGGGTGAGGCCACGTCTGGAAAACAATAGTATCGTAATGTCCTAACACTGACATTTCCAGAAACACCTCATTACGAGCCCAGCAAAGATGAGCACTGATTCACTGACGACAGACACAAGTGTGTGCTTTTGCTTGCTGAACTGAAAAATGTACAATGCATGTGTGTAGAAATGTCCCTGCAATTCCGTCTTCTGTCTTCAAAGGTCTAAAGAACTGACATTTTCACCATGTGCTGCAGGACCTCTTTGAACTGACAGACAAAACCATTGATTGTGCGTGGCATTTCTGGATAATACATATCATTGTGCTTCCCATATGTGTAAAAAGTCTGTATAATTCATATACGTCCATTTCTATATTGAATATACATACAATAACAGCAGGTGGTCCCTTTCATGTGCAGTACCATAGACAAATACAGATTTAATTTATGACCTCCATTACATGTTGAAGGGAATTATGTCATTTCAGTATGAAACATACACTCAATGTCTCAACCACAGATGTGTCATGCAAGTATTGGACACGACAAGTGTGATTCCTATATGTTTTTACAGGCCTTTTTCTTTGTGTATCTATGGCCTGGCATGGCTTTAGCTTTGTGGGGACTGCATTCATCTGCTTTGCCTTGAACCATGCAGCTGGCTCTGTTGATGACTCCTAAAGGAGACCCAGCACAAAGAAAGCCAGGCAGCTCTTGAAAAGGCCGGCTTATAAGCTCTCTTAAGTGTGTTCGTGAGACAGACAGAAGCCGTGTGATGGTTCAGACGCACCTCTTCACGTCTGGAAAGTGATCCAGGAGCATCCGCAAGAAATCCTGCAAAACAAATGACCTGTCGCTTCACAGGGTGCGGGTACAAGAACATATGCAAATGGTCAAACAACAAAGCGACTCCACCACATCGTGCACATCAAAGGTGCATGTGCGTGCGTGTGTGCTCGTACATGTCTCTGTGTGTGTGTATGTATATCTCTTTTACACATGTACGCAGTCTGTGTGTGTGTGCTCTATCTCAAACATACAGCGAAAGGTCAATAGAGAAATCAAACAGCTGTTAGCTGGGTGAAAGGGGAGTATGCATGCATTGGGTGAGCTCACATGGTGCCAGGTGCAAACGGTCGCAGTGCGAGCGCATTAGAAGGACAAACACGTCTTGACACCGGCCATTCACACCACACTAATATGAATTCAATTCAAAGAGCCCACAGCCATCACTCTTCCTGATCACTCTTCCTGCACCATTAAACAATTTCACTCCCACTCTGTGTGCACTTAAACAATATGATGTATGTCAACCGGCAACATGGTTTATATTCACATTATTTTCCCCCTGTAGAACAGCATGCTAATCTAAAATAGATGTAAACAAGTAATTTATCAGACATATATTGTTTTGTATAACATATCTGATGGGTATTTTCTTGACTGATCAGTACCAAGCAGCATGTAAATAAGAGGGCCCAGTGCAATGTGTCAGTTGAGTTGAGGCTTAAGGTGATGATGGAGCAACTTTTTTGAGTAATGTTGCTGGGCAACCACATAACCATTTCCATGAAATGTGATTGCATGTCAACAATTTTCTTACTGATAATTAAAGTTCTTCAGACAAAACAAATAGTTACCCAATATGAATGGGAAGGTGCTAGAACAACAATACTCATTACCCAGCAACACTGCTCAAAAACTGCCTTGTGTATCCTTAACGGTAGACAGACGCCAGAGATGTGCTAACATTTTATGATGTTATTGTTGTTTATTGCTCTGAGGTCATGTTTTGTTCCGTCTACACTGCGCACAGCAGATGTGTACATTAGTTATGCCTAAAAATAGTGCTGAACGTCTTCAATGGACCCTGACATTAACTTTTATAGTTAACACTCAACCTCACCGTCTCTACCGATGGCACTGCAGGGAATGCATTCTGGGAATGCTTGTGGCCACCATAATTACAAACACACAACCTCCTCTTACCTGAGACAGAACAAGTCGTCCGTGGTATAAGCTCACAAACAGCCGGAGGAAGGCGAGGAACTGCTCGTGCCCGGTAAAGCTGGCCAGAAACTTCAACAGGAAATACCCCTAAAGGGGAGAACGGAGAACAAGCGGGATTCAATCCATCTGTCCAATCATGATGAATGACCCAGTCTTTGCATTTTGAAGAGGGAGATTATTTTCCTAACGAACAACATTTATAGAATGATTTTAGGACATCGCTGTCCGGCTTTGCCTTGAGGTAATGGACTTGCATGAAGGGCTTCTCTGGGTTGAGGCCATGCTTCACAGTGGACGCCCCAGACTCAGACACTACTCCAGTGCTCTCCTTGTGGGGCCTGTACTTAAAGAGAAGGGGAACACAGATCTTGACTAGTTAGTAAACTTAAAAATATTTTTCTGTTTCCATTAGCCTGGTCCCGGCCGCCTAGTATATCCACTCATTTTCATTTCACTGAGATACGAGTCTGGCTCCCGTCAATGCGTTTCCGTTTCCCTCAGCCACTAGGACGGCGGGCCAATCAGCAACGAGAGAGGATGACATTAGTTTTGAAATCGAAAGTGGCTGTGGTAAACGGTAGTAACGATGCCTGCAAACATCAAAAAATTGTAGTCGGAAGAATGTGTACATTTATACAGCAAAGGTAGGCCTACATACATCGTTTCCTGACTGCTGATGAGGTTTATTAGCAGTTTGTAAAGGTTAGGCGAAGTAGGACGTAACAATAGGAATGCCTGATCAATGTGATTGGGTAGGCTGGACCAATGATTTCAAAGTTCACGCAAAGTGTCTGCCCATTACGATGGTAGGGTGGGAGAGCGCTCAGACTCTCTTAATGAAGTGAAATGACGTAAGTGAGTCTGGTGAAACCAGGAGATATTTCCATCACAGCGCTCCTAACGTCTTAAGACGTAATCACTCCAGTTTAGCCTAGGCTGTGCATTTATCAATTACATTTTGTGTGTGTGTGTGTGTATATAGCACAGCTAACCTTAATGAAAAAAATGTCTGTCTGGCCTCCATGTTTCTCTGGCTTGCGCGTGTGTGTGCGCTATGATATGAGATGATATTAAAGGCATTTGCGCGTGTGTGCGGGCTATGATATGAGATGATATTCAAGGGGAAACTCAGGTTTTAGAGAGAGGTTTGAATGTCCTGCCAAGACTGCCCTGGCCAGTCCTTCTCCTGCCCTGAGACAACTGATACGCTCCATTAGCCCAGACCAAACTGGCTCACAGACCTGCGCTAATTAGCCTGTCTGGAGAGCAGGGATGGAACACAGACAAGGTGCTCCACTTTCTCCACCAAAAACGTATGTCATATATTCTGTAGATGAGAGGGGGACCTGAGGATCTGGAGTTCCTGCTCGGCGTTCTGCAGCTCGTCATGGAGACGCCTCCACCTCAACAGAGCCCTCAGATGCAGCTGGTCCTCCTCCTCATGGAGGCTCAGCTGAGGAGGAGACAGAGAGAGAGAGAGAGAGATGATTTAGAGACAGACAGACTAGACCATCATACTGGACAGCATTGCACCATAATGTTTTTTATAGTTGTTGCATTTCATAAAATATCTTTTTTATTGGTATTGAGCAATGCTCTCCTCATGATGCTTTTGCATCTACTGTGTGTGTTTGTTGTCAATAAGCAGCTGAGAGAGAGAGAGAGAGAGAACGACAGGGAGAAACAGAAGGGATGAAGGGAATTATAACAGGAAGTGGAGAGAGAAAAGAATAGAAAAACAGAAAGAGATCAATAGAAAGCCTGAGTCACGGAGAGAAACATTATGAAGTGCATAGTCTGCTTAATAGCATTCATCTCCATATACTTGGCAAAACAAGAAAGCTGAACTACAGTGTTTCAGTGGAACTGGCAAGAAATGACTTTGATTGTGATTGTGGAGAAGGGCAGAGGGATTGTTGCATTATGTGCACAACTCATAAAGGCATATTTTAGGCAATATACTCCAGTCAAACCACCAAGTTACTGAGACATTTTGTCTTTTAAAAAATCCAGTTTAGCATTTCGACTGATGGAACATCTCAAATGCTAAACCCTTATGGCTGTGCTAAACTCAAACTAAACACATATGGTGCAGCACAACTCACATTTGGATATCAAGTAAGAGCACACATATGTAGTAACAAATAATACCATACCATAATACCTACATCGACTCTACATACCTACATCGACTCTACATACCTACATAGACTCTACATCAAGTACTTTGCCATACGTGGCAGTGGGGTTATAATACAATCGGTTTGTAATAAGAAATACTGATTGGGAAAACATTTGTAAGTATCTTTTGTGATGCAAAACGCCGTTTGAAGGGTTAAATCTGTAAATAATGGTCAATAACAGTAATGAATATGGCTCTATAAGCTTTCTTAGTGTCAGAGGGAGACACCTGAATGAAAGGTTACCTGTTGCACTTTAGCCCACAGCACATCCTCCAGGAAGGTGGCAAATCCCTCGCTGATCCACTCCTCGGTCCAGTCCCGCGCCCCGATGACCAGGCCAAACCAGGCGTGGGCAATCTCGTGACACAGGCGAGCCCCGCACAGGTGCGCTGGGCCCATAAGCACGCTCTGGGACAGGAACACTATATGAGGGCTGTGAAGACAGACAGGCATATCAGATTACACATGCAAAGTAAACAAAATGCCTGGCCACCATCAGAGCTGCATAACCCCATGTTCTAAGCTTCCACTGTGTCACCTCAGGGAAATTTGCCATAAATGAAGTAAGCCCAGTCCTGGAGTGAAAAAAAGCTTTTGGTCTGGGACTAGGCTTAATCCATGTACCGGAAAGAAGCTGAAAGTGTTCACTGACATGCAAATAGTCTAAAGGAATATATGATGTGAATTCAGATGTGAATAAGGTTGGAAAAACACTGCACACAACAGACAGTAGTAGCGCAAGACACAAGAGAATCCATCACGCAGACAGAACTTAAGCAAATGTTTTGACTGCCCTTGTGTAATGATGGATAGGGAAGATACCAGTGGCTAGACAGTGTGTGTGTGTGTGTGTGTGTGTGTGTGTGTGATATTAGGCCACATGAGGCGACTGGTGGAGTCACACCCTTCACAGTGAATTCCTTTGGCATGTGCTAACGGCATTAAATAAGCAGCCTGGCTCTTCAATCGCACGACAGCCCTGTCTGTTACCTTCCCCTGGGGGCCGCTCGGAAAGAATGACACCGACGGCTAATGTCAGACAGTTGTTTGGCCCCAAATGATGTCTGAGTGACGCTCAAAAGAACAGCAGAACATTCCGAAACATCAGTAATATTACCGAGCATGTTACTTAACATGACCTCACCGATGAAAGCATCAGTTGGATCAGGTCCCAGAGAACAGCTGACTACTGAGTGGAGTCTGGCCCTAGACTTGAGCCAGCTCTGGGCCACATCTGAACCGGAGGCCGCTCTCTAGAGTGAGCGGCTGGCTTTTGTGGAAAGAAACGACAGGAGCAAAAGCAAAGTGCTCTGGGGGGGCGAGAGCGAGCGCTGGGGGATGGGGGGAGGTTGTGCGAGGGAGGGAAAACCACAGGCGTGCAGCGCTGAGTACCTCGGCTGACCTCTCCCCGACTGGCCTGGCGTGTCGCCGCTCTAATCGCACGGGCCCAGATAAAGTCAAGCAAAGGGGGAGGAAAACCAACACCCGCTGCCTTTGTGTCCACACAGTCCCTTTCGAATACCTTGATGCTTTTAGCAAGTGTGAAATGGACTTACGCACTTCCAACTGATAAGATGTTTTGGCCCGTTGGCATTGTGTACGCCTATGGTATGAATGCAAACAAGATCTCACAGGGATTATGTTGCTCTGCATCACTTAAAGCATAAATCACTTCATTTATGAATACACCCTGTGAAGAAAAAACAAAAATGTGCTGAGACACACCTGAAAACCTGTTCAGGTGCCTATGGTATGGGGATTTGAGTAAGTGGAAAGTTACAGAGTAGACAGTTCCAATTCAATCCACTTTATTTATATAGCACAATTTAAACAAACACAAGGTTTCCAAAGAGCTATACAACACAACAATAAAAGGACACAGTAGGATAGAAGTAATAAAATAAAATAAAACAACATAAAATCAAATAAGTCATCATAAAATGATGATCATAAAATCAAATAAATAAATAAAGTGCACTGCCCACACAATCCATTTAAAACACATCAATCACGCTACCTGGTGTTAAAAGCCAGAGAAAAAAGATGGGTTTTAAGCAGAGATTTAAAATGAGACAGTGAGGAGGCTTATCTGATGTGGAGTGGCAATACATTCCATAGTTTTGGAGCTGACAGTAATTATGGCAAACACAAATAAGACAAAAAAAGCTGAGACAAAAACACAATAATAGGGTCAATACATCATGATTAAGGCTCTTTCATGTGCAACATTCACCTGCATACACTTATTCACATCTGGAGTCTTATTCACTAAGCCAGTAGACAAAGGAGGGTTCTCCGCGCTTCTGTCAAACAATCCGGTGCAACCAGGCCAGGACAGATATTTCAGAGAGAAGGAGGGACGCCGGTGCAGCTCAGATGTCTTCTTAATTTTCAATTTATTTAGTACAAGGTGCAAAACATACGACTAACGTTTCGATGTAGTCACATCTGATGTGACTACATCGAAACGTTAAATATAACGTTTCGATATAGATAAATTGAAAATTAAGAAGACATCTGAGCTGCACCGGCGTCCCTCCTTCTCACTAAGCCAGTACTCAGTGTGGCTGTATATCATTAACATTATGAACCAAAGGCTGTCATTACAGCAGGCGCATGATGTGGGGATGCTGAGTGAGTCACATAAGGTCACTAGTGCTTTGTAGAGGTTAGCATCTGGCTCTAAGTGGTCACTTCCTAGCAACCTTCTAGCAACAGTGGTGGCTAGAGAGTTAAGTGTGCTGTCTGTCATATACAGTGTAAGGCTACAGAGAGAGCAGAGATCAGCAAATAAGCAAACACTGCCTTTATCAACTCTCTGTGCATCGGTGCTTCGTCATCCAATATGATACATAAAAAATATTATCACAGTGTTTCCTATATACTGACTTACTTACTTGTGGCGGCCCACCATAATATCAACTTTGACCACCACACAATGATTTGCCATGTTGTACTATTTAAATTGGATGAGATCCTTTCATTGTAGAGCTATGGGCACCTTTGCGAAGCCTCTCCTTGTCTCTCTCTTTCTCTCTCTCAACAAACCTGCCTCTCCTCTGCATGCACGTTTAAAGAAAAAAAATGTCAATTGTGCAAGGATTGTTGTTGGCATAGAAGATGACTGGTTAAATTGTGATTAAATCAGTTTAGCATCATAAACATGCTGCGCAAAACTGTTGCAACCCCCACCGCCACCTACCACCACAAATAGCATTGAATTCTGTGGGAAACACTGTATCAGATCAAATGACCCTTCTAAAACCACCACTGTTCATTGTGTTCTGTTGTAAATGTATCTAGTCTGTGCTTTAATTGAAGCTTGTAGTTAATTCCAAATGTTGATTGCTTCTCCCCAAATTTCACAGAATTTCCTAGATGATTGCACATTATAGAACAGGAACTTCAGTATAATATTTCAGTCTAAGTTGTAGCGCAATATGTTTTCAATTGATCAGACTGCCAGCATGAGTTCAGCCCCATGATGGATGATGATGACTATAATTGTGTTACCTTTCTCCTTCTGATGGCCTCCACTCTCCCTTCCCTCTCGTCCTCTACACACACACTCACATACACACTTCAGACTTCAGTACCTCACTGTCCAGATCTCCCTCTCTCTCTTCCTTGAACACTCACACACACTCTTCCTATTTCTCTCTCTCTCTCTCTCTCTCTCTCTCTCACACACACACACACACACACACACACACACACGCCAACTCCTTTCAGTAGCTCGGTGTCTAGATTTCCCCTTCCTCTAAAAACAAATGAAATTTTCGATGAGGATCCGTGTCTCATCCCAGGGTCAGCTGAAGAATTCCTCTGTGCTCAGCTGCCGGTCAGGACACAAGTCCAGAAAGAAGTCGAAAGATCCCAGACAACCCCCTCATGGCTCATTCATCTCCAATGGTGCCAACCAGGTGCTTTTAAAGGGGTCAGAGACACATATGCACCCCGACACACACACACACACACACACACACACACACACACACACAGAGAGAGAGAGAGAGAGAGAGAGAGAGAAGTGATTTTAAAGGGTCAGAGAATACACATGCATGCAGACACACTGACACACACACACACACACACACACACACACACACACAGAGAAGAAAAAGAGCATAAGACAGCCAAATGTTTAAAATTAGACGGCCTATTCAGCCGCCATGTCTGCGCGGCTGAATAGGCCGTCCTTTGTGGCGCTTTTCTGTGTTGGCTCCAGACTCTCCAGCGCTGCAGAGAGCAGCCAAGGGGGACACGCCTGCGAGTGTTCCTCTGTGGGACGAGGAATCCATCAGGCCCGTGACAATCCAAATCACCCCACCGCCGGCCACCCGACCAACCCGAACAAGCACGGCTTTTAGAGACCCGCTCCCTCAGCTGTCCAAACTGTGCCGCCAGCGCGATCTGCTCGGGGCTACACAGCAGGCCGACGCGTGACGAGGCACTGACACGACGCGCGGTCATCTTTCAGACAGACATATCACCGCGGTTTCCAAACACCAGGGGAGTGAACAATTTCACCCCTGATTAAAACTGAGGTGGGGTGTGAGAAAACCTCTGGGAGACACCAGGTGTGTGTGTGTGTGTGTGTGTGTGTGTGTGTGTGTGTGTGTGTGTGTGTGTGTGTGTGTGTGTGTGTGTGTGTGTGTGTGTGCCTTGTGGCCTCCATGAATCAGGCAACAGGATAACTAGGCTATAGGCAACAAGCCACATAATTAGTTCACTCCTTCAGGGGCAAGAACCTTTCAGAGGCTTGAAGATCACTGAGGGAGTGAAAAACTCAACAACTCATCAACTCTGAGTTACTCACCCTCCCCTCTAGTGTCTTTTAAGCGTGGGAACCCAAACTCTTCACATCCCATAATCAAAGTCACATACACAAGACCTTAATTTACGACCCAAAATCCGAAACCCTGGTTCTGGATTTCACTATTCACTGGGTTTGCCACTAAGTGAGCCTCGACAAATGAGCAATCAGTGAGAGCAGAGAGCCTCTGTTGTTGCTGCTGCAGTCTCTGGCATGCACTGGCCCAGGAATGGAGTGGTATGATCCGAGAATGGAGTGGTATGACCCGGGCCTGACGGGAAGTAAATATAAAATACGGAGGCCTCACTCGCAGATGCAGCAGCAGCCAGCCGCGGGTTTGGCACCGGGAGAGGGACGCAATTGCAGCAACGATTAACCCAAAATGGACAAATGTAGGCCCATAGATTTCATTGCCACGGGGGAACATTTTTTTTTTTATTGCGCCAGAGGCCCTTTGTTCAGGGTGGAGTGAGATCATGAACTCATGAGGGGGGAAATAAACAACTCATAACAATTGGAAAATGGCATGCAGTACTACTTTCAACCCCAGAAGAGGTTTACAACTAGGATATGTAACATGTACTTGAATAATTAGGATATGTAACCTGTACTTGAATAACTAGGATATGTAACCTACAGGTGGACAAAACCATAGTTGTAGGAGAGGTAGTCAACACTTGAAGTCAAATTCCTGACGCCTATGGCTGGATCAGTAGGATAAACATCTACTGGTTGGTCACCAGCAGGGCAGGGAACATGTTATTAGTGTCAGGCAATGAATGGACATTTCAGTCACCAATGTCACAGTTTGACACCCAGTGTTGTCCAATCATGACTTGCATTGGTGCCTCAGCTCTCTCACTGCTTAATATCCAGTAGGACCTGACAGGGCCACACTAACCATGGCATGTTGGGCATGCTCTGTTGTCAGCACCCAGTTTGTTTAGATATTTATGATCTCTCTGCACCTTCTCCATGACAAGGTCCATATCTACAGCTTTGACAACTTGCTGAATGACTCTAATGCGACTCGGCCTTCCCATATTCTAGGAGACGGAGGATTACCTGTGGCAGATTAGGCATACTGTAGATTCTGCAGGTTCTTATGATCAGGTCACACACTATGACAACACATGACCCATACATGACGTGCAAGTGACAGTGAGTAGTCCTTCACTAGAACTACAGTAAGCCTGAGTAACCAAGAGAACCTCCCCAACTGTGCTTTTAAAAGCCACAAAAACAACATAGATGCTGTCATGTAGTTCTGACAATGTTAAAATAACATCAGCCTACTCCACAGAAACCCCCCAAACTGCCTGTTTTTGGTGAAGCCACTGAAGTTATTTTAGACAAAAGACTACACCAACAGAGCCCTCCACCCCTCCCTTCCTTTCTTTCTCTCTCTCTTTTTCTTTCTTTCGTTTTTTTTTTAAACCGCTGACTTCAAATATCTGGCATTCCTGGCTTGCTCTCGATCAGCCTTTAGACCTTTCCCTTAGCAGAGGC
The DNA here is from genome assembly GCF_018492685.1 of Alosa sapidissima. Lineage (NCBI taxonomy): Eukaryota > Metazoa > Chordata > Actinopteri > Clupeiformes > Clupeidae > Alosa > Alosa sapidissima. Next base: position 8,119,245 of record NC_055974.1, read on the forward strand.
GCAGGAGGCCCCAGTGTTAAATGCCAGTCCATTTTAGGGCAGATCACATGGACAAGAACATCAGAGCCTGAAAATAAATATCCAGGAAATAGACGCCGCGCCTTTCGGCCAGTGGAGGAGCTTAGCATCAGAGGCAACGGTCAAAATCCAGCCAACGTCAGACAGGACTGGTATTTAAGCAACATATGGCCCGGGCTCTCTATACAACCTGTACACTGTGTGTGTGTGTGTGTGTGTGTGTGTGTGTGTGTGTATGTGTGTGTGTGTGTGTGTACACATGTATACATATAAGTGTTTGTAAGGTAAATCTGTATCAGTTTCTATAAAAGTAACTACTTCCTGACTTTTTGTGCTTTTGAATTTTTCACATATTTTACTCCTTTAGTGGACAGTGATGGCAGATTCCACAAAGATAGTGTTGACTGCTAAGTCCTGCCGTGCTGTGCCGGAGAACTGCTTAAACAGAGGCACTGACCCGAACGCTTGCCCCTCGGGGATGCTAACCTGTGGGACAGGGCACACAAGAGAAGGAGAGGGGCCCTGCTCACGAGGCAGGAATGCGCTGTCATAACACACGGCCCCAAGGCGCTCACTCACAGCTACACTGGCTGAACTGAGGGGGGAGAGCTGCTGCTGCTGGTGGTGGTACTGCTGCTGGTGGTGCTGGTGGTATTGGACTTGCACTTGTGGGTGGGAGTGGGGGAGTGGGAGGGGATGTTGTCTTGGAAAAGAGATTTGAGAGTGATAGGGGAGGGAGAGAGAGAGAGAGAAGGAACAAACTGAATGTGATAGGAGAGTGAGAGAGAGAGAGGGAGAGAGAGAGAGAGAGGGAGAGAGAGGGAGAGAGACAGACCATAGGGGAACACAGTGAGAGCAACAACACATGAATCATGCCCATGGATTTCGGCTTATGTGTGACGGTGCAAAAAGTGAAGAGGAAGACAAACAAATCTCGGAAGATTTTCAGGAAGCAAACATGGCCGGCCGCGCCAAGTTGATTAGCAGCTGTCCGTTTCCTTGCGTCATGGGGACCAAAGCGCCAAGGTGTTCTGCCGCACTCCGCGAGAGCCACTTGGCAATCACAGCAGAGAAAGAAAGGGAGGAAATCCTCCAAAGGGAGAAGAGAGAGACAGACACACACACGCACACACACACACACACACACACACACACACGCACACACACACACACACGCACATCTACACACACATCTACACAGACATCTACACAGACACACACACACATATGCCAATCAATGCACACGCACACACAAACTCTCAAATGTACACAAATGCATGCATGATTTTGAATTTGAGATTCTTTCCTCATTAAATCAGTGTTGAATTGTGTTGGATGTCATTCTTTCATCTAAACAATGTTTCATTGCTGAGCCAATAAAGCACTGAATCAAGAGAGCGAAGTGACAGAAAGAAGGGAGAGAGAGAGAGAGAGAGAGAGAGAGAGAGAGAGAGAGAGAGAGGGAAAGAAAAGGAGGGCTATTTAAACTGTTATCTCAGTCTCCATTTTGGCTCTGGTCGGCCCAGCGTGCATTCCACACACTTCCCATCTGTCTCCCCCCATCCCACCCGACTCCGCCGGCCGGCCTGAAGCGGTCTCTCTCTTCCCCTTATGGTCATTTAGAGCTCCAGACGCAGAGCCCATCACAAAGGGCACGTCACCCTCCGGCTCTCCGATTCTGAGGCTGATGGAGAAACATTAGCTGCCCTCTCAAGAGGATAGAGCGGTCAAAGAGGGCTGGAAAACACGGGGGGTGGGGAGGGGTAGGGGGCTTCTGGGAGGTCAGGGGCAGGCTAGATTGATTGTGAAAAATTTTGAGAGATCAACATCGAGAGATATGACAAATAAGAATGAAGCTGAAGAATGAAGACAGACAGACAAAGAGAAAAGAGTCAAGCAGACAGACAGAAAGACAGACAGACAGACAGACAGACAGAAAGAAAGAAAGAAAGAAAGAAAGAAAGAAAAACATGGGATGACAGGAAGACAGCCCTGACTTATACACTCACAATTCTGGTGCTAAGCCTTTCATCGGCCTGTGTGGGAATTTATAATTTCATAATTTCAGCAAATGTGGCCAGATTAGATCAGAATGAGGAGTAATCTGTAACATGAAGCCATACAAATATCCCATTTAAAAATGCATCAGAGTGCTTCATGAGCGCCAGACTAGCAGCTCCCCTCCTAATGGGGGCGTCGGAGTAGGCCGCACTGAACTATTATCGGACATTATTTTCCCATGAATAATACATCTCCCAAGCCTGTGAGAAAGAATGAGCGTCTAAAAATGGCCTTCGAAATGGGTACCAGCGTTTTCATCAGGGGCTCAAAAACCACAGCCTCCTCCAATATTCTCAGATAAATGTCGACGAATGTGGGTTCATTCCGTGGAACTGTCTGAAGATGGAGAGAGAGAGAGAGGAGAGGAGAGCGGCTACGTCTTGGAGTAATGAAACTTGCTCGGTCTCTTTCTCGCTCGCTTGTCGAAGGCACAAATTGAGCGTCTTCAAAGTGAAAGGAAATGCTGTGCCCTTCCTGTAAGGGCTAAATTTGAGCCGCGTGACGTGGGCAAGAGATGGAGATAGCGCCAGCACAGAAACGGTCGGAGCAAAAAATCATAAACACTCCACCCACAACAAGACCCGTTTATGAGTGTGCAAGATGACTGAATAACATGTCTGCCTTGCTCCTTACGGAACATACCAGAATAGGACTGCATACAGAAGAGGGGGAAATGTATGCTACGTTCCCAAAAGGTCGGCATTTCGAGTAAATGTCAAGTACACCGCATGCAATGCTCTAAGTTTGCAGCAATTTTCCAACCATACAGGAAACTGCTGAAAATAAATTGATCTTTATACAGTGACTGACAGTAGCACAAAAAAAAAATCATATCATTGGAGATGATAAATGATGGACTGAAACACTGAATCTCATCTCTGGTTAGTCTGATAAAACGCTCAATTCAGAAAGTTGGTACGCTGTTATTTCCCAGCATGGCAAGTGCTGCACTATGCTGCACTCAGCCACTAACCGTACGCGGATTAAATCAGGCGCTGCCTCCAGTCTGGCCTTAGTTGACTCCTGTGTCCCCAGTGGCAGCTTTACCCCAAAACCACCCCCGTCCTCCCCCACCCTGGTGGACGGCCCACAGCCCCCATCACTCTGTTCCCTCCAATCCCGCACCTTAAATGAAGCGCTATGATATAAAAGCAGGGCCTTGGCTCGGCTCCAGGAACCTGGGCCAGCATAGTTACCAATTTTCAGATTAAAATCACTCCCTGGCCTCTGAAGTCTTTCCAGGAGTTAATGGCTTTTGTTGCTGGGAATAATCCGCACATCCTCTCCCACATCCTGGGGGATCGGCTCTCCAGACGCCCACCCTCGCCCCCTAACCTCCCACGCGGAAATGCGCACATAGTACACACACCCAAACACTCTCTTTAACACACACACACGCACACACACGCACACGCACACACAAACACACACGCACACACAAACACACACACACACACACTCTCTTAAACGCACGCACGTACACACACACACACACACACACACAAACTCTCTCTCACACACAAACGCATGTTGTTGCAAGAAACTGGCCAAGAAATTGATGGTGAGGACATATAGGGGTATGACCGCAACACTGAAGATCTTGGCAAGAGAGACATAGTTCAAAAGAATACTTTAGGCAAAATGCAGGCAACTCGGCCCACAATTAATGTCTGATGGTCGAATAACAGTGGGCTAATGAATATTTTATATGCTTCCTTGATGATAGCGTGCAACACAAACATTAATCATCATGTTTAATAGATAAAAATGTGTCTTTCAGACTGATGGAAAATGACCGGCTGTATTATTAAACTTGTATCAAATTGCCATTACTCTGTTATGAATTTTCGCTGCAACATTAATGAAAAATACAATCTCTCCATCAGAAACAAACAAGGCAAACTAATCACACCCTGCAAAAATAAGAGAAAATTAGTTTTGAAATTCAATTTTGACTGTTCCTTCAATGTAAAATACAAAATGATGGAACCAAAGAATATTCCACACAGGCACTGACTCCCAGAAATGTAACCCACCTTGCTCAGGAAAAGGAAAGCAACCAGCAAAGCTGTCAAACACACAGGGGACATAAATTATGCAGTGGCTTTGCGGGTCAAGAAATAGATTTGGTTTGTGCTTGGACAGGAATCCACCAGAATGTAATCAGAGGGGAAACAAATCCAGGAAAAAACAGCACAGTTTACCTAAATTTAGCCTCCATGACATTACGAATGAACCGAGCAAAAATAAAATAAGATTGTCAGAGGAAGAATATAAACAGAACCACACAGCAGATAAAGCCGAATTTAGGCCACTTCACAGAAGAAAAAAGATAAAACTTGATGACTCACCTCGCCATTCCCAGACTGGAGAACCCTGAGGGGACAATCAGGACGTCCAGGTGAGAGAAAGGGTGGACGCCCAGCACGGCGTGGGCGGCAGCCAGACAGGCGGGCAGGTGAGGCACCACCACAGTTTCCACCTGTGGCAGGAGGCAGGTAGGAGAGAAGACGCGGTGGGGGATGATGGCCTCCTGCCAGGCTTCGGTCAGGGTGAAGCGGCACGGGTAGTCCACGTGAGCGCACATGCTCTGGGCCGGGCCATCAGCAGCGCCCTGGAACTCCTGGTTGGAACCGTGGCACGGCTTCTCCACGCTACTGCAACCCGAGGTGCTCACACCTGGTGTACTGCTACGGAAAGTGTATACTGATTGCATTGTTTGCAAATATATATGAAGAATATCATGAAGTATTCTTGAAACACACTTTCTTGATCCAGTGTTCAGCTTAAACGTCTTCTGAATGTACAACAATGACACCTTTCTGAGTGTCTAATTCTGTGCAATTGTGCACAGATGCATGTAGTAACCTGGATGACATTTCTCCAATAAAACAGATGATAATATAGTTATCAAAGTAATCAAAACATAGTAACTTATGTAGTACTGTATTCCATCTTATTTACAGTTCCATTTACCTTATTTTATGTGCTCATTTTTGTTAAATATACTAATGATCTACCTCCCCAGACATCAAACCTAAAAGTGTGAAGCGTTAAGACACCACAGCCTCTACCTGTTGCTCGACTCAGTGAGGACTGGCACACCAGTGCCAGATTTTGCTTGGGCTTCGTGCCACTGTCCCACTGCCAAGGTAAAAGTGGAGGCAGGCATTGGCATGGTAACATAATAGGCCCAACGTGACAATCCTTGGAAAGAAGAATTAGGACCTTAAAAACTTGGTTTCGACAGCAATGAGACAACACAGGCTTCTCTCTGCAGCCAGAGTCATTTATAAAAAGGACACAGATTCAACAGTAAGGGGATTCATAAAAAAAGGAACCTATTCATATAAAAAGTTTCATTACCGGACTCCTTTTGGACAGGAACCACCTGGTTCTCCCCACTGAGCAGGACTGTGTATTCACCGGGGGCCACAACAGTGGCCTGCCACGTTGACATGGCAACAGGTGGTTCCTGGCATGGGAAGAGGGCCCTGTTGTTGATGGGAGAGCCCATGGTGTACACGCAGCACCTGAGGGAGTGAGCAAACAGACGCAAAGCACCACACTGTAAAACAGCTCTTTCTTGTCCGCACTGGCTCTCTCTGGCCCAAGGAGAGTCTCACACCCACCTGCCATCTTGAGTGTCGGTCCACCTCACCGAGGCCCCCTTGGGTTTGGTCTCGTACCAGATGCGGAGGGCTCGGGGGAAGCCACTTGGCGAGCCAACTCCTCTCTTCCTAAGCTGCAGGCTCCAACGGTCTGTGTGAAAGCTAAGGGCCGCTGCCCCCTGTGGGCAGGGGGCGGTACTGCACTGGAGGTACAAATCATGCTGCTCCTTCCAGCAGGAAGAGGACAGGGCCAGCAGTCTTTCCACCAGCGTGAACGAGAGACATCCTGCTTGAGGAGGCTGCTCGCAGTCATCCAACAGTGCTCTCATGCCTGGCACAGACGCCACATCCACTTCCTCTACCTTTGATACCGACAAGTCGCAGCAGTCCAACACTAAGGTGAACTCATCAGACGCACCTTCCTGCCATGAACGTGCCTCAGTTCCCTCAACATGTTTATGATCACAGGTCTCCACTGTGACTTCTGTCTGACTCGCACCGGCTTGTGGCTGGAGGTGGAGTTGGGGCTCCTGTTTTGGCTGCTCACAAAGAGGGGAGGGAGAGGTGGATTCCCCAGAGGGGGCAGAATCAGGGGTCTCCATGCTCTTCCCTTTGCCAGGCTCGAGGAAGAGAACGATACTGCCACCAATTGTCTTACTCTCAAAGTGAATGGTCAGGTCCAGAACATAGTGTCTGACCAGCATGTGGTTAGTGTTTGCTCGCAGGGGCAGGTCATCTTTGTTGGGATCGAGGTCAGACTCTTCAGCAGACTGCATCTCTGCCATGGTTTATTAGTCTCCTTCTGTTTATTCAGAGTGTAACCTGACCTGTGTGTGCTTGAACCCCTGAAATTATATATTTATCTACAATTATAATTATACATTCATGACTATAACAAAGCAGAGAAATATTTGTTAACACAGTTATGTGAGTATGCTGCTTGCTTATCTACAATGGGCTAGTATTCCTACACCACCACTTCAACCTTAGGCCTAGGCTATTTGTCAACTTGCATTGATACAGTAAGTCATTGCAAACTACTGTGTAATCTACAAGCCTACTTATCATATGATAAAGGCTACAGTAAGTAGGCCTTCAGTGGTTGGTGAAAGATGTAGGATACAAAAAGTATTTTCCCTCTGGTGAAGAATTGAGTGGTCAGGGTCCAGACACTCCCAGTGAATCGGCAGGTGTTAATTGCAGTTATGCCCTGCACATGCAGGTGGGCGACGGGCTCATTCAAGAGATTTACAACCTGCTGCCGAAGAGTCTATGAAGAGCGCTAAATCACTCACTGCCTCAGGTATCCAGCGGCATAAAACACTCGTCCAAAATAGCACGACTTGAGTCGAGCGTTCATGTGTTGATTTTTTGCGCGTATAACTTGGTGTTGCCTTCGTAAATCTGAGTTAAGGGCAAAAACAATTTACATCAAACGTCAAATGGTTCATATTAGCCCTAACACAGTCATTGCACAACATGACGACATATTTTGCTCATGATTTCTTCAATACTTTATTATGGAAAATAAAAAGTCGCTTTAGGATGAAGATGAGTCGTTAAGTTGCTGGAACTCAAACATCCAACTTATCCCGTTTTGACCGTGCAACTACGGCACAAGCTTAGCCTATGCAAAACATCGTCAACTTGTCCTATCTCTACAACATTTCCATTCTACTTAACTGATTAATCATACCCAATAGTAACTTAGGTTAATCGTTCTGCTAAATGCAACTTTGTAACCAACCTTGTCGCTACTCACGAGTGCCCCGTCGAGGTGTAATTACGTCATCTAAGTGCGACAGCCGATTACAGATCACATGCACTGACCAGTTTTCTATTAACATTTCTCTGCGGTGACTGTCCGTTTGGAAAATAATCTCATCCTTAGAAGTAACTTTTGTAAATTAACTTCCTTCAGTCTGAGAACAATACAGTTTGCTCTGCCAGATTGGTTGCATGTCGGTAAAACTGAATTTAAACGTTGAAAATCACTACATAAAATCACTGCAATACAAATTTGGACAAACGGGGAAAAAACATAGGCCTGGGTTACTCACCGAGTTCGGCCTGCTAAAGTTACTGTGTAGGTATTGACCCTAACACATCTCATAACGTGTACTGATTTTATAAGGAAACGTACAACTGAACTAAAAGTATTATACAAACATCCATAGTGATCCATCCATCTTGAATTTCCCCTTGGGGATCAATAAAGTATCTATCTATCTATCTATCTATCTATCTAGTGTATGAAGAAAAAAAATACTAATCTGACCAGTGATCACTCCCACAAATAGAGTCAACTCAGTATTCCAGTATTTATTAATGAATGAAGTGCATTGAATTGCTGCTAAATGAGAAAAACATGTGAAATGTGGAATGTAACAGATGTGGTATGTTGGTACCTTTGCTTTAAACCTAAAAGCTCCAAGATGGACATAACAGTTGTGTGGGAGGCAGATGATAAGCCTTTATAGCAGACAAACAGTTAGACATGAAATAAATCTATAAAAGAATAAAGAAGAATACAATTGAATTTCTCTGCTTAACTACAGCGTTAACTTATATTCCTTTTTTCCATTTTATTTTCACAGAAAAATACGAAAAATAATTTTTCCTCCAAATATTACATCTACAGACACGTTACAAAAGTTATCATATATTTTGATTGATTGACATTCTCTTCCCCCCCCCATGTAGACACCCTTTCAGTTGTCACATACAGATCCTGTGACTGTAATTGTTCAATGTGTTAAATTATTTTAAGAACATCAGTAATCTATTGTATAAAAATGAAAAGAAAATATCAAACCCTTGTGAAATGACCTGACTGGCGGCAAAGACCAGTTTCAATTGTGCAAATTAGCTGAACTGCCAAATCAAAGTTAAACATTAAAAAAAATAATACAAAATGCAAACAGAAATGCCCATATGTTTCATCAATGTCTTTTTCTTTTTCCAGCAACATTTCCAGTACCAGGGCCTTTACACAACACATAAAGGCATTTCAGGATTTAGGAGATTAAACTGCCGATACTTTGTGCTTAAGTCACAGAACAATGACACATATCGGCAAATCCTGTGGCATGTTTTAAATCTACATGAATGGCACCCGCTCACTGTGCAATAAGTCAAGCACGCGGTCAGTGGTGAGAAGCGAGCTCCAGTGTCTATGCCACAGCACAGGTCTTGAGTGGGCTGCGTGTACTGCCACAGCACTTGCACCCCAACAGTTCAGCATGCAGTAAACGTCAGAGGACAGTGTGCACAGAGTTTTCACTGTGTCCCACTGCCTGTCTCTGGAGTCTGGTGTGCCGTGTTGCACTGCGTTAGGGCTTTGAAACGAGGCTGAGCAGATTCAGTGGAGGCAGTCTCCTTGGCAGTCAGTGCACTTCATGAATTGTCCTCTTGGGTTCGACGGAAGCTGCCCCGTTTGCTGATGTCCCTGGAAGGGAAGCAAAAACAGAGAGACAAAACTGAGTGACAAGCAGCAGCAAGCGATCACACGGTGTTAAGGAGAGTGCATGGATTTGTCCCAATCTATGATTGGATTTGTTGCTGTATTGACAGTATGAAAAAAAAAAAAAAAAAATCAGTGGAATGTAAAAATGACTGGCCTCCAGAGTTTACATGCGGAAGTCTGAATTCTGAAAAATGTAGAGACAATTTCTCCTTTTCCACTTTCCTTCTCTAAACACACACAGGTACCATTGGCTCTGTAGCAGTAAACCTGTCAGACCCACCTCTCCATGCGGGGCTTGGATAGGTGGATGGGTTTGTACAGTTCCGGAATCTTCCTCTCCAGCATGGGCCGCAGGTTCTCCCGCAACTTGTTGTAGTTCTTCTTCAGCTCCATCTGGTACTCCTTCTGGTCCGCAGTGATGAGGTGTTTGTTCTTCTCCACGGCCTCCCCACAACTGAGCCAAATCCACAGACACAGACACAGACACAGACACACACAGACACAACATTAGTCTAAACCTTTGATGCTGAAGCCTCCCCACCCCACAACTGAGCAAAAACGACACACACACACACACACACACACACAATACAACATTAGTGTAAACTTCTGCTGCTGAAGTATGGTGTGTGTCCTTTGGGGATTGTCTGATCTTGAGATATATATTTTGGGGGTGTTGTAGTTGAGTATAAACAGCACATACTTTGAAATCCACTAAAAGGAAACTCACCGCATGATGAATTCCTTGAAACACAGACGCAGTTTGTTGTGGTGGCGGTAGAGCTTGGGGTCTGCTGGGATCTCATTCAGAAACACTTGGGCCACCTCCAATGGACCCTATTACATAGACATACCCAGGACAGTTATCACAGTAGAACTCCTTTAGAAGAGGATTTAGAGCTCATATTTGTTCTTATGATTTTGACTATTCATGTTAAAAATGCTCAAAAATCTTCCTGATTATGTTCTGTATCTAAACACATTAAACTTCATTTCAAAACCATTGTAGGGAGAGCCCAGTACTTTATTGTTCAATTGTATATTTTATTATTAATTGTAAATTTTTCAGTGTTGCCAGTTAGTCAAATGATGGCACTGCTTTTCTGTTGCCTTGTGTGGAAAAACTGGGCTGGTCTATGTGGGACAGTGTTTGAGTCACATCTATGTGGGCAGAAACTGTGAGTTAATGTTAAAAAAAAAAAAAAAAAAAAAAAAAACTCCCTGATCACAGTTGCTCTCTCTCCCTGTGCATTCTTAACATGAGTAGAATGCTTTGAATTTCTAATAGCTATGCTAATCACACTTCACTGGGCATCTCAGCGGTATTGAATGATGACTAACACAAGCTCATTAGTTAAGTTGCCGCCTGATTAAAAAAACATCAGATATCAAAGAATTTCCTCAAACAAAATGAGGCCAACATGGGCAGAGTTAATTAACGGCTCTCAACCACCCAGAGAGACTAAAGCGCAAAGCCCATCATGTAGGATCCCAGAGAAAGCTTCACATACTGATCACAGCAGAGATATGTGGGACTGGGTTTTGAGGTTTTGTGTAACAGTGAGAGCATACCACCTATAATAAAACAAGCAGTTTACCGTGTCTTGTTCACAAGCAGGAGCGCTGTGAGGCAAGGGAAAGTTAAGATGATTCCAAGTGCCCTGCGCTTATTGGGGATGGCCCAATATTATATTATTTCATAGTATACAGATTGCATTATTTGAAATATTAACACAGAGTTCAGATGCAGAGTGAAAGAAGTTTACAAGATCAAGTTACCATAGGTCCATAGAGATTTCCAGAGGCTGTTATATTGGGGTTAATTCTGCTAAAACCATGACACTAAACTAGAATCATTGCTTGGACGTAATCACTGAGGAGAATACCGAGTCATGGACACTGTAATGGTGGTGGTGGTGGTGGTGGGGTGTATTACCTGGTTCACAGTTGCACCCACAGAGCCCTGTAGCACCATCTGAAGCATCTTGGCGTCAGGCTGCACCCTGTGGGTGGCCACGGCCAGCTCACGGGTCTTCTTCTGCATGTCCTCTATGGCCACCTCGATGGGGGTCAGGTCAAACTACAAACGGGGACAAGGCAGGTGGACTTAGCCATTTGGGCAGATGGATTTATTTAAAGAAATGCTCAGCAGAGAAAGTGAAAGTGTACATTCATTTTATAGTCTATCTAACCTATAGGCTCATTGATCAATGGATACATTCCAACTACCTCTAAAAAGTTGTAATTTGTATTGCAAAGTTACAATCACACTTTAACTGGAAAAGCTATGTGAAACTCACTCTGAATGTGTGTGTGTGTGTGTGTGTGTGTGTGTGCGTGCGTGCGTGTGCGTGTGTGTGTGTGTGTGTGTGTGTGCGTGCGATATTCACATATACTGTATCTACCCCGACCCCATTCAGGGCCTCAGGCAGGTGGTGTTACCTCGTCTTTCTGGATGACTTGGATACGTGTCTTGATGTAGGGGAAGGAGTGCATGGTGGTGAGGATGGTCTTGCGTTTGTACTGCTCGTTTAGTTCGCCCCGAGGACGGCCGCTCTTGGTGAACGGCGTCGTGTACATGAAGCGCCGCAGGTTGAAGTTCTTCTCGAAGTTGGTCATCCGGTCTTTCATCTCGTAGTCATCGAAGTACGGCTCCACGAAAGTGATCTGGATGTAAGCCTGGGTAAACACAATAAGCATTAACAAAGAACGTCCAGCACAAACATACTTGTTAATGGTATTTACATCTAGTCCAGGTAGAAATTAATTAAACGTTCAACACTTTTTTCCCACCTTGTTTGGGTCCAGTTTGTTCTTGTCAACAGGTGTGGAGTCCTTGATCATTTCCAACACACCATCTCCCATACACTGACTGTAAAAGGACTGCACAGGAAAAAAAGCAGACGGAGAAGTTAACCTCTAATTCTGTGAGAAGCGTAAGCTGGAAACACTAAGCCCAAAGACACTCACCTCTAGTCTGTGGGAGATCTCAGGGAGGTGGGTGATGCCTGGCTCCTTGTAGATGAATTCACGTTCGTCCAGGTCTCCAAACTTGCTGCCGTAAAATCCAACCCTGAAATACGTCCCAAACATCCGCTTGTGTCCCTGTTGGAAAAAAACACCATCCAGATATGAGTACGAGTACTAAACTTGTGTTGTCATAACAACATCATAGCGGATGTCAATCATCAAAAGATGAACTGAAATACTCCGTCACCATTAGGGATGATAATGATCATAGTCGATTAATCTGTTGATTATTTTGTTGATTAATTGAGTCGTTTGATCGATAAAATGTCATAAATGTTGATTTGTATTTCCAAAAGCCCACGATTATGTCCTCAAATGCCTTGTTTCGTCCACACACCTAAGATATGTAGTTAAAATATTACAATTTAAGAAGCTGCAATCAGAGAATTTTGAAGTATTTTCCATACAAATGACACAAATTGTTGACAATTAATTTAGTAGTTGACAATGAATAGAATAATCAATTCATCTCGTAATTATTACTTCTAATAATGGAGTAAACTGAATTCCAATATGGTGGTAGTCTAGATTAAATCGAAGTTCACTATAAATAAAAAATAATACCCTTTATGCAGTTTTTGGTATGCTTGCCTTTTGTATGATGTTGTCGAAGGCTTTCTGAAGTTTGTCATGAGTAGAAGCTAGTCTCCGAAAGTCTCTGTTAGACTCCAGGATGGGAATCATGATCTTGTACACTTCATTTACAGCCTCAAACAGCCCACCCTGCCATATGAGGGGAGAAAACAATAAATAAAAAAGAAATGTTCATTCCAGGACATAGCAGAGTCTCTCTGACCACCTTGCCACTGTGTGACTCACGTTGCTGAAGAGCTCTGCGGCCTGTTCCAGCAGATCCACCAGGCCGACCTCCGTGAAGTAGCGGCCAGAGCAAACACCATCCTCGTCTGGGGACAGCACATCATCGGACACGGCCGACTCCTCGAGCACGTTAGGAGAGAGGTTCTGTGGGGACAAGCAGCCCATGTTCAGTATCTGTATCAATTCACATTAGCCAGTGTCAATCAGAACCAATCATTGCCCTGATAAGATAAATATATACATTTATTTTACAATGAAACCTGAACCTGAAACATCAATAATATAACTTCTAGTATTACTTCATTGTTATTGCTGAGATGAGTGGTCGAAGAATCAGTGACTTAAACACAACAGCGCCATCTTTTGGCTGGGTGGGAACAAGACCACAGGAAAGCTAACACTCAGCTGCACTTCTCAGTGCTTTTGTGCACTGATAATCTCAAACCCTCTCACTCCTGTCTCTGTTCCCTTCTACTCACTGGATCTGTGCAACCACAAATGATGCTGCTTCACTCAGGCACATTGAAAATCAATAAGCAATTGCTGTGTGCAAATATTTGACAAGCAAGACTGTGGTATTTTTGTTTAGATTTCAGGGACACGGAACAGTGCCCAGCAACCGTAGCACAGACCCATAACTGACTCAGTCTGGGAATGCTGAACCAATAGATCTTTGGTTGAAACAACGTTTGTCAGATGTTGGCTATGAATATAGCTGAGGTATGAATCTCAGATTCACCAAATCAATTAAATGTTCTTTTCACACTGTCGGCCAACAGTGTTTATATGCTTGTCAGTACAAACTGGATGAGGACCAAATGGGCCGGCTTCCTGGGCATGGGTCAGGCCTAAACCTAGACTAAACACTTTATTTCAGGAGAGCGCTTCATTGACAATCTCTTCCACTCTCAAGCCTAATCCATGTAGAGGGAACTGCCCCAAATGGGTAAAAAGGGCTCACAGAGTGGATAGAGGAAGCAAATACATGGGAGGAAAGGAAATATAACTAGTTTTATATTAAAAGTCAACATTGTTTATCTAAAGTTTTAGTTAAAGTTGACTGATATTTAGCAGGCGCAGAATCCGGGTGGTTGCCACTGCTCCACCATACCTACTCTGAACCAGGCTGTTTCCCCTTTTTGTGTCCACTGAAGTTGTAGTATAGTATCACAGGAACACCGGCCGCCATGCCGACGGAGAGGGCAGTGGACAGGGGCTTACCTGGAAGGTGACGCTGCCCACGGGCAGGTACTTGTGGTCCTCCAGCATGCTCAGGTATTCGGCCACCAGGGCGGCGGCGTGCACCTGGCACATGGCCGACTCCGTGTAGCACTTCCTGCCGTTGTGCTTCTCCGCCATGTTCTGGAGCCAGGTGAGCCGCAGGTCGGGGGAGGTCTGGTAGCCCTTGGCAATTCTACAGTCAAGATGGACGCCCAACAAACCCAAACAATCAGCCACAGGAGGGTCCAATAGGTCTGTTATATGTACGAAATCTGACATACTTGAGTAAACTTCTTGTGACTTTTACAGAGAAAACTGATTAAGAATTATGGGCCAGCATTTTCCGATCAATACACGTACACTGCTAGCTGCAAGATGGTTTGGTCATTTAAATAGTACCAACTGTTATGTTTAATCATTACTTTTACTTAAAATGCAGGCCATAAAGAGGTCACAAAACAATGGATAAATATTGAAATGATTAAGTAAACACAATATGTGTCTGTGTGTGTGTGTGTGTGTGTGTGTGTGTGTGTGTGTGTGTGTGTGTGTGTGCACGCGTGTCCGTGTATGTGTGTGTGTGTGTGTAGGTGTGTGTGTCTGTGGCATCTCCTCACCTGTACATCAGGTCCATGAGCATCTCTGGGTCCTCCTGGAACTCTTTCATCTTCACAGTGTCTGACAGGATGCGATTGAGGTTCTCCAGCAGTTCATCCACCTGAGGAGGAAAAGGCTTCAGTCCCCAGAGGCTAATGCTCCCTCACAGTACACTACCTTCACTCTCACACACACACAAATAATTTTACTCTTCATTGAGCAAACCGAACCATTCTGATGCTCAAACGTGTATAATATAATTCATATCTCGAGCCTGACTACCATACAGTATCTCATAACACATTTCTAAAAGCGGTCGACCACTTCACTGTTGCCATACAACCTTGGTCCATCCTAGACATCTCATGTCACCTGAGCGGGCAGCTGTGTAGCCTGCATCTCGGTGTCCTCCTCGGCGTAGGCCAGGATGGTGCGGAAGGACCGGCGCAGGTACTCCTCCTGCACGTCCGACGACTTCCCCACCAGGGAGGCCAGCGACATGGTCACCTGCATCTTCACCCTGGAGAAGTTCTGGAGAGATCGTTCCCACAGGTGAGATCATGGCATTCCCATGCACTCTTAGGGCCACAATAAGTGATGTTGTTTATAAACCTGAGGCAAGAGGGTCCATGAGTCACAGGATCTGACACAGACATGAGTTATTTACGGTTTCCTTTGTTATTCACACTTTTTTTTTCTTTTTTTCCCTTTCTGGTGTCCAATGGGGTTTTCTGTCTTAAACTGCTTTTTTTAGAAGTTGCAGTAACTTGCACTTTTCCTCTCTACATGAACCAACTTGCAATGTTAAACTCTCTCTGTACATGCAAACTGTAACAAGGTACATTTGAGCATCCCGACTACAATGTGGCAAACATCTTTCAGCCATGAAAGGACATTAGGACGTTCCAATGCACATGACTGATGGTGCTATACTTAGCTGGCTTCAGGTTATTATAGATTTCAAAATGTTTGGGCAGAGTTGTTTTGAATAGGTTTGCCAATGTAAATATCAGGCTGGTCCAGATTTTGAAAACGAGGGTCATTTTTTCCCTTCTCCTGGGAGAAACCCAGACTCATTCCGCTGCTAACGTCAGCACAGCCATCAATGGATCATCCTAATGGTGCCATTATGGTAAATCGAGCATATAGGAAGGCCACTTGTCTGCGTCCTTGCACTGAGGTCAGCACTCGCCATGCTGGCCGTGAGGGATCAGCGTTTTCCCAGGCAAAATGATTCTGCACTTATCTCTCTTCATCCCTCTATTTACTTCATCCCTCTCTCTGTTTCGTCCGACAGGGGTGAGAGAGAGAGAGAGAGAGAGAGAGAGAGAGAGAGAGAGAGACAGCATTGGGAGATGCTAAAAGTGCTGGGCGAGTGCAACTCAGCGTGTCACTCAGGTGGAGGTTAGGCACCTGTCGATCTCCATCGTTCCTCCAGCCAGTCGGTCAGCCAGAGAGTGACGGGCAGGAAGGCTCAGATGAGGCCCGGGGCAGTAAGCACATTGTTGACAGGTGGTCGGCACTCAGAAACACACTGAAAATATCACCCACTTGCTTTCACAGCAACACACTGTTTTTGCACTCTACCAACTACAATCTTTACTGTGTGTTACAACCAAAACAACAATATCTCAGGCTACTTTTATCTATACTCATTTATACATACACACTGGAGTGTGTGAGAGTGTGTGTGTGTGTTCTCACACTCGCTGAGCCTGAGTTGTATCTCACAATGAGGTAGAGAGTGTGTGTGTGTGCGTGTGTGTTCTTACACTGTATCTCATGATGAGGTAGAGGGTGTGTGTGTGTGTGTGTGTGTGTGTGCTTACACTGGCGGAGCTGTAGCTGTATCTCATGATGAGGTAGAGGGTGTGTTTGTGTGTGTGTGTGTGTGTGTGTGTGTGTGTGTGTGTGTGTGTGTGCTTACACTGGCGGAGCTGTAGCTGTATCTCATGATGAGGTAGA